>NC_090921.1:1433686521-1433988566 GCF_040938575.1 Ambystoma mexicanum
GTGTTTGATGTTGGTCCCAGGACTGAATCCTGAATCCCGGCATGGTTAACTCAGCATTTTATCTTTCCAAGGTCGATAAAATGAGTACAGCTTTCAATTGGCAAGTCATGATTACATATCAAACATTCTATGCTTTCGATTAAAAAGTGTTATATGAATGACAAGCAATTGTTACCTTAATGCTTACTCTATCCTAACCACTAGGTTTATCCTTACCCCTATCCTATGCCAACATGAGCAGCTGTCTCCAACTTCCCTATCACGTTCTTAACACTTACCAAAACCATTACTCTACTAGCCGTAGCCTTACTACACAATCCCTCTTGTCTACTTGTCAAATGCATTTTTGGGCAACTTTTTGCTTGACGATTTTTTCACTGCAGTGGAATTTTCAAAACAACATTTTTACCAACTACATTTTTGTTGGCAACATTTATAATGGAATACCCTTTTTATCCAGGGTTGGCCTTTCATTGACTTTTTATTAAAAATTATGACTGTCGTTTTTTCGAGTCATACATGTCATGGAAAAAATGTCACTTTCTTTATTATATTGATCTTAAACTTCTAATGTTTCTAAAAGTCTTGATCATATCTGCCCTCTCTCTTCTCTTGCAAATCCTCTCTCACAGAACATACACGTGTGCTTGCACAACCACTTGGACGATTCCCTATGGGCCCTTTATAACATCCTGACTTCTCGCATTTGGAAAAGCTCTTAACTGTCGTTTACATTTAGGGGAACTGTGACTATGATATGCATGTGGACAGCTAACCTGTGACTATGATATGCATGTGGACAGCTAACATGTGGTTTGCACATGTGTGCCTCACGTTCTTTCTTTCTGTTAGTTACACGATTCCAAAGGCACGCCCATATTTCCTGACTCTTCTGAAAGCCCTGATCTGTTGCTTGGAAACCTTGGGGGGTTTGATTAAGATTTTAATGTGAACTCGATGCTATTCAAGGAAACCCCATTTCCTCTCGCTGTGTCTTGTGCAGTTCCCCTTGGGGTTTTCGACTCCATCTGCATATCTTTGCCAGGGATGTAGTTCACTAAAATGCCTGGGGTAGCGGAAGTCACATCACGTGACTCTTGACCTCTGATGACATCACAGGAAGTGATGCAATTGGACCTAACCCCAAAGTGACATCATAGGAAGCGATGGAACACGACCGTTTACTCTTTGACAATACAGGAAGTGGTAACACATAGCATGGTTTCTATGTACACTATGAAAAATATGGTTATAATATCAGTGTAACGTGATATACATTTCATACAAGAATGGATCACCATATGTATCGGCAGAAAAAACATGCTATAACTGCAACTTGCGAAGAGCAAAATACATAGTCCGAAATGGATGCTTATTCTACTCTAAATGCTTTTGGGAGTATGTTATCTGTATTGTGAATTTGAGGTGTTTAAGAACAGACTAAGTCAGGGACTCACCCCCTGAAGTGTGCCTGAAATTAACCTTTAATGAGTCTAGTAATTATTGTTTAGAATTCCAGAAAGACAAATTATTTGTTATTCCTATTCTTTCTTATTTAGGGTTACAACTCAAGTGAACAAGATAGCCAGCCACTCTAGAAACAAAGAGGCACCTGGCATTGGCCACAGACCAGGAGCTTCAATTTGAAACAAAAAAAAAGATTCTTTTTTTTGTAGGGGTAGCAAGGGAGACCACAGGGGTTGCAAAGACGACCACTGGCAACCCCGAAATGAAATGCCTGCTCTTTGCATTTGGCTGCAGTCAATCCACCACATCACTGGCCCTATTTGACCACTTGCATTATAGCATAACATTTCCGGAGCATTTTCGTGGGTCTCATTGTGAGTACCGCCATAACGGAAATAACCTGTGATATTTTAAATATCAGTGGTTTCTAAAATGCCACGTATGTATGGGATCAAATTAGATACTTACCACACGGGGTGCATTGGAAACATTTCATGGGGGAAATATAAGAAATGTCACTCTGTGCACCTATGCTGTGAGCATCCTATCTGATCTCAATCTATAAGTATGTGGTGTTTGAAAAACTGCACCCCCGTTCAGAGTGTGGCAGTAATGGTAAAAAAGTGGTATTTCTAAGACCACTGTTTTTTAACATGCTAGGTGGCAATGGTGGAAACGTGGGTTTTGACTATGAGTATGCGAAAGAGAATTAAAGTAGGGAGTATTTCTAGTATGACATATTGGGAGCTAATTTTGACATGGGAGGGCATTGGGAGGATTACAGCATTGAGCATAATTAGAATTGCTCTTTTAAACCGAGACTAGCCTCTTACTTCAGAATCGGGATTCAAACCTGTGGGCCTGATTCATGGAATTTCGTGCAGAAATCGTGCATGGGCCGCGCACTGGGAAGGACACTGTACAAGCCTGCATGCAGAAAGAAAAATGCGTGCAATGCATATTAATGGCATTGTTTGTGCAAAGTAACTATTTCTGCAAGTTGCGGCTGGTACACCCCCAGCTGATTTTGAGCTGTTCCCCAGGCGCGAATACATGCACCCTTCAAACAGTGCGTTTGTGCCCCTGGAAGCAGGCCTGCAACTCAGGGAGCATGCACAGGGTCCCCCATAACTGTATCCAGCAGCCCAACAACATGCATATGAAAATCAACATGCGTATGAAAAATCGTAACTCGGCATTAACTCAGGAAATGTGCATGCAAACCCATGTAAAAAGTTCCTGTACTCCGCTACACAGATACACGCACCCCTACGTTACATCGGAACCCCAAATGAGTACACGCCTCCACCAAATAGAAAATGTGATCCCACCTGTGTGCTGAAAATCCTACATGCAAGTGCAAGTGTACTTACGCCAGCCTTCGGGTGGCAGATCTTCTGAAGCAATTGCATGGGCATTTCCCAGCTGAGACGCTGCGTGATTGATTCCATGAATATGTCTCTTTCTGCGCAATAGTGGGCGTGCAAGGGACTGCCTGCAGGCCGTCCCTCGGAACTAACACTTCTTCACAAGTTAGTCCCCATTTCTGGTGTTCCGCCCCCTTCCAACCCTCTGCACAGGGCACGCCTACCCTCTGCTTCGAGCTTTGCACAAGGCTCTCGACAGCTTGCACAGGCATGCCAGACCAGTGCAAAATCCATGCAAGTCTAGGAAAAGTGCCACGCATTCAATTCCATGAATCGACAAACAGGGATAAGTGTGCAGTTTGGGTGCAAGTACCCTATTTTCTGCACAATAAATTCCATGAATTGGCCCCCAGGTTGCTATGTGTTATCTTGCTTCCAAGACAACTGCATTGCCCCTGAGCTATGCTCCCAGCCTAAACAGACAATGGTGAAATAAGTCACATTTACCCCACATAGTACTTTTTTGTACCGATGCAAAACGTAACCCATGTGATCATAATTAGGTCATACAAAATCATATTAAAAATACCACATACTTAGCTGTATTTGTATTCATAGCATGCGTTCGCCAAAAGCGCTGCACATGATAAAATAGTGCAATATTAGGAACTGGAAAATTAAAATGACAACATTTTCACTAATCTGAAGAAGATAACAAGTAGCCTTTCAAGCAGATGCAGTAAAGTACAAAGATGGAAGAAGAATGAACAGAGAGGGGTAAGGAGATCCAGGGTTTTGGAGCCAGTAAGGAGAAGGAACAAAAGCAGAAAAGGGCACAGGGCAGTGCAGCTGTAGCGAGAAGAAATTGAGATTGAGATGGCAAAAGACACAGCAATGAATAAACTGCCACTATGGAAGATTGATTGCAAGGTGCTAAGCCGTGAATGCATTCAAAGACAATAGAGAGGAAATGAAAAATACCACAGCTTAAATGAACGCCAGGTAAAATAACAGAGTGAAGAAGAAATAAAGGTATGGAGAGAAAGATGAAAGAGTGCACGAATGTCAAAGTTAGAGAGAGAACGTGGAGGAGCCAGCTGGTTACCCCGTGTGTCCTGCCAACAAGGTGGAACCATAGTTGAGATGGGGAAGCATAAGAGCAGAGATTAATAGCTTTGTGGTATTAAAGGAAAGGCACAATGCAAATATTGAACAGGTGGGAATGACAAAATCGAGACACATTAGAGATATGTGAAGAAAATGAAAGAGCAGAAGCAAAACGGACTCCTTGATATCATGCATAGGAGGAAAAAGAAAGAAGGGAGGGTAAAAAGGAAAGAGGATGGGTAAGCAGAGTGGGAAACTGTAGATGAAGGGGAAGCTTTAAGATGTAGGATTTAACAGCCAACAGACACGTCAAAAGAGAGGAGCAGAGGGTGTCAGAATAGGCAGAGAAAGAGACAATGAAGGGAGCTACAATAGAAGGATGAAGAGTAGTGTAGAGTGAGAACAGGAGAGGACCTAGAACAGAGCCCTGAGGGATTATGAATTGAGGAGGAAGAAAGAAGAGGAGTGTAGAGTGAGAACAGGAGAGGACCGAGAACAGAGCCCTGATGGATTATGAATTGAGGAGGAAGAAAGAAGAGGGGTGTAGAGAGAGAACAAGAGATGACCGAGAACAGAGCCCTGAGGGATTATGAATTGAGGAGGAAGGAAGAAGAAGAGTGTAGAGTGAGAACAGGAGAGGACCTAGAATGGAGCCCTGTGGGATCATGAATGGAGGAGGAAGAAAGAAAAGGAGTGTAAAGTGAGAACAGGAGAGGACCAAGAACAGAGCCCTGAGGGATTATGAATTGAGGAGGAAGGGAGAAAAGGAGTGTAGAGTGAGAACAGGAGAGGACCTAGAATGGAGCCCTGAGGGATCATGAATTGAAGAGGAAGAAAGAAGAGTAGTTTAGAGTGAGAACGGCAGAGGGACGAGAACAGAGCCCTGAGGGATCATGAATTGAGGAGGAAGGAAGAAGAGTAGTGTAGAGTGAGAACAGGAGAGGACCGAGAACGGAGCCCTGAGGGATCATGAATTGAAGAGGAAGGAAGAAGAGTAGTGTAGAGTGAGAACAGGAGAGGACCGAGAACAGAGCCCTGAGGGATCATGAATTGAGGAGGAAGGAAGAAGAGTAGTCTAGAGTGAGAACAGGAGAGGACCGAGAACGGAGCCCTCAGTGATCATGAATTGAAGAGCAAGAGAGGATGACCGGTTACCGCCCCAAGAGAAAAGGAGCGGTTGGAGATATAGGAGGAAAACCATTGCAGAACTGATCCTTTGTGTTTTCAACTCTTCGCAGTGCACTCCACCTGTCCTTATCCAGGATAACAGCAGCATTCCAGATATTAAACACAGCAATTGCAGTGGTGCTGCTTAACCACCTTTTGTACCATATAGGGTGCACTATATTGTCACTCTGCCCCACCCACCTTTACTTGTGCTAGTTTCAGTCTGACTCTCAAATCGACTGATTTCTGTCTCACTTTCGTTATTATCATATAAATAGTAAAGGGTTATTATGTTGTGCCTCGGGCAGGATTTCTGCCACTTTTAAGTGCTGAAATAAAGGCTGGGATTACTGCCCAATTATACGCAATATATTAATCTTAGAAGGATGAAGGGATATGTTAACCTTCCAGGATACAGCCCTCTACCCATTAACCGTCCACCCATTATCTGCCAATGAAATGTGAACACCATTATTTTCTATTTTGAATATTCAGGTACTCATAGTTGGGTGTGCTTTGTTTCCAGAGGGAATATGCAGAGTGATGGATATCAGGTACGGGGTATGGTGTAGTTGCTTTGCAGGTGACTGAGGGTCAGGATGACCTGAAATTGAAGACGTGTGATAAGAGTGTTTAAGAAGGAAAGTAATGATTCATGATATTCAAATGAAAAGGAGGGCAGGAGAGTCGTAATGAGGGACACCACTTTCATCAAATCTTTTTGTTGCCAAAGATGAATAAAGGAGGCGTGTGCATCAGATTCTTGTTGAAGATGCTTAGTTTGCTGACCATTTTATTGAAAAAAATACTACATCCTGAGCCACACGATGTGTACTCCACAGGTACTCACTTTGTAGGTTGTATGGGATAGCACAGGGAAAGATCTACCACTCTGTAATAGTGAACTCGAGACATAGCTCCCTAAGAGAGAACATATGTGATCTAGTGAGATGTGGAGGGCTCCAACCTCTCCTCATGGCCCTCTAACACGTTGTCTCAAATTCTCTTTGCCCAGCTCTCTGTGCACATACCCATCCAACTATCTATACGGACCAACACCCATCTGCATTGCTTCCTGGCCAAATGTCATCCTTTGATTCAATCACCATCCAGCTAACTATTTGTTCATCAATGGCATCATGCATCTGTCTATGCACACATCTATCGCTCCACCTAATTACCTATCACTGTAATATCAATCATTTTGTATCCACCTGTCCACCTAGCTCTCCATCTATCTATCAATTGTCCAGCCTCCGTTTGTTAGCTTCCCTCACTCTCAGGCCTATTTTTCTGTCTGAATGTCTATATTTTTGCCGGCATGTCTCCGCTATACATTTCTGTCTCCTTATTTGGAGACCTTTTCATTGCATCGATTGTGCCTTTCTGGTTTTCTGTTGGCCTGAGTGTCTGTCTCCCTTTCCTAATTCAACTGCTCAAGTTTTCCTCTGCCTCTCTGTGTATGTGTGTAGCTGCTAGTGCACAACTGCCAACATGTAATCGTGATGGGTTATTTATAACGCGCTTAATATCCAGAGGTCTCTAAGTGCACACTCAGGGATCGAACTTGTGTTGCTCTGTGTGGTCTTGCTTCCAAGGCGAGCACATTGCCCCTGAGCTATCCTCCCGAGACAACATGTATGTCTTCATGTGAGTTTTTATATCCGTCTATTGGATTTTTCTCTGCTTGATCCCTTTGTCCCCCTGTTGTTATATTCTTCTAAATACCCAGTCATTCGTTTCCACTTACAATATCTCAGTCAATTTATTTGTCTATGTGTCTGGCCAACTTTCTTGCACGCCATGCATTCCTCCAACCCTACTCTCCCTTCCTTCCTTCCTTCCTTCCTTCCTTCCTTCCTTCCTTCCTTCCTTCCTTCCTTCCTTCCTTCCTTCCTTCCTTCCTTCCTTCCTTCCTTCCTTCCTTCCTTCCTTCCTTCCTTCCTTCCTTCCTTCCTTCCTTCCTTCCTTCCTTCCTTCCTTCCTTCCTTCCTTCCTTCCTTCCTTCCTTCCTTCCTTCCTTCCTTCCTTCCTTCCTTCCTTCCTTCCTTCCTTCCTTCCTTCCTTTCCTTCCTCCCTCCCTCCCTCCCTTCCTCGCTTCCTCCCTTCCTTCCTTCCTTCCCTCCCTTCCTCCCTCCATCCTTCCCTTTGTGTGCACTCTGTAGATGATCCCACAAAGAATCTATATTTTCAAAAGTTTCCATTGTTCTACATGGACTGTTTTGTGGTATTTCCCAGTCAGGTAAGCCACGGCAAGCCTCAAAATAATAAACAATTCGGTACATGAAGTGAACTCAAAGGGAAACAAAAAAACATTCAGTTGTGTATTTTGTCAAATTAACACAAATGGCCGCTCCTAATTCATTCTTTAACCGTCATATTTTCGGTGGTTTGGAAAATGAGCAAGAAGCATATTGCCTAATTTTGTCTGTCGGTAGTTCTCAAGGCATCAACGCCTCGGGTGGAAGGATAGCTCAAGGGAAACGCGCTTCCCTTTGAAGTATGACAACGCAGCACGCCACGGGTTTGAGTCCTGATCTTGCGCTTAGAAACCACTCGCTGGTATCAACCGCATTATAGAAGAACTATATATAATGTATTTCCACTCGTGACCTGTTTGGCAAGTTTGTGTTTCAACACATACTTATCCATTGTATTCTTGGTTACACACGTTTGTGCAAAGCATCTTTTTGGTGCAGTCCACAATGTCTCCCTTTTGGGTGTTTCCCAATATTTCATGAATAGAATACAGTCCAGCCCTCTGCTATTTACTTGTGCTAGGGCAAACGACTGAACGCTTTAGCTGCGTAGGAAGTTTGAACTGCAATTTCCATCATCACAACTCAGCATTGTTAGTGGTGAGGGATCATGGGAGTTGGAGTCAAAAATATTTGGAGAATTGCGTGTCACAGAGCCCTGCTCTAAGTGTTCCGAATGTATCCTAGCACAGAAAGACAGAAATGCGGTTGTGTTGTTTAATTGCTCACTCACCCTTTAGGGACAGGCGAGACCCAATTAGCAAAAATGCTGTATTGTACCTGAAGCCTGCTCCCATGATATCCCCATTCTCATCATTTCACCACAAACATTATACGGTTCTAGATGTAGTGGGGTAAGTTTAAAAAATGCATATGTTATAGAAACACCAAAAAATGCAGGGCCATTATAAATGAGGCAGAGTGGTACATGTTATGTTATATGGCATTTGTATAACACCTAATGCCATTGGTATACCCTCAAATCGCTAAATCAGTGGCATAATGTTTTTACATCTTAATTTATCAACCAGCCCCATTTTTAAGCACCGACAGGCCAGGTGCTAGTCCCATATAGAAGTTAGGGTGCCTGCCATGCTGGTCGTGTACAGGGTCTAGGCTAGGGTGTCTGTGATACCGATCACGTATAGGGGATAGGGTGTCTGCCTTGCTGACCTCCTCTGTCTTGCCAATGCATTTCATTTTACACCTGCATGCGATTTTCATCATATCTCTAGGAATCCATTAAAAAATGGTGCTTGCCAAGAGTAATTTGTATGCAGTGTTTATTTTTTTTAGCAAAACAGAGAGAAAAACGAAAGACTAAATGCACGTTTGCCTGAATTGGGGTTGTTTTACCGTGGCGGAATGGTCTGCGGCATAAATGAATGCATGAGGAATGTATGATATACATAAATGTTCATACATTTCTCATGCCGACATTCCTTTTAAAACAACCCCAAAACCTAACCCCTGCCCAAACCCCCACCGCTCCCCCCACCGCCTACACACCCCCAACCCCCTACTTACCTTTCACCTCGAAGCGCAGTGTCCTGTAACGCTGGTTCGCTTTCCCTTCGTGATCGGGACCCGGCGCCACAGGTTCCCTTTTTTTTGTCAGGCAGCTGCAGGGCTGTCCCCCGAAACCCCGCTCACTCTACTGTAAAGCATGGTGAGTGGGATGTTGCAGGGGACACCTCTGCTGCCCCCGCAGCCTTTTTTAAATGTATTTATTTTTCGGGTCAGCTGCGGGGGTGTCCCCCACAGCCCCCGCTCACTATACTGTAAAGTGAGGTGAGCAGGGTGTTGCCGGGGGCACCCCTGCGGTCTTTTTCTTTTTTCGGGTCAGCTGCGGGGTTGTGTCTCCTGCAACCCCACTCACTATACTGTGCAGTATAGTGAGCGGGGTGTTGCGGGGGACACCCCTGCAGCCCTGCAGCCTTTGTTTTTCTTTTTTTTTTACCTACCCCACCAAAACATGCCTACCACAAAAGGTTTAAACTTTTTGTAGTTTGAACTTTTGGTGGTATGTATTTTAGGTCTTTTGGTGGGGTAGGTAAATTTGATTTGGTCATATCGACGAATCCGTTTGCCTGACTTTATTCGTGTCTTTTACTCATCGCCTTGTGAATGTTTAAAATTGCATGCCATGGTCCCATCTGCACATAAGTGTAAACGTTGGTTGTCCCCTGCATGCAATTGAATGTTAGGCTTTCTTACCAGACTTTCCATTGACTTACATTAATTTCATCTAATTGTGCAAGCCTTGAAGAAGCAGCACAGCTCTGCATTAGAAACACGAGCGGGCTCCATTGAACATGTGGAGTTGTTCGGGAGGAGGAGCAGATGTAAGATACCACACTTTAGGTCGCTTTTACAACTTATATATTTGCTTCTGCAGCAGAAACAAAACATGCAAAACAATAATCTGCATTCACTGGAAACAGGGCAAAAATGATTCTATTCCAAAATGGGAAATGCAGTTTAGGGACCCTGAGCTCCATTCTAATTCGCCTTCGCCTATTCCAAATTGTGTGATCCTGTGCAAGTCATTTCATCTTCCAGTGTCTCAGTTCCATTAGATGACCTTTCTAACGCCGACTATGATCGGAAATGAAGTGTTATATGTACTATGTATCTTAGTGTTCAAATCTCCTCCACATTCCATATTTTCAACAGCATCACTGGAGATGTATGCGGGGCGTGTAAGGCTTGTTCATGTTGTCCTACTAAAGGGAAGTCTGTTTCTGAGTGTTGCGCCAGACTTCTGTGCTGCTTTCTGGGGAACTCATTTATCCCCTTCTCCTCTGCCACTTTCCCAGCACTCTGCAGCAGCCCCCGGGCAGCGTGTGCCGCTTTACACATGAATACCAACGCACTGCTCAGTCCACTGAAAACTATAGTTCACGTTGAATATATCAAATAAAATGCAAACAGCGAAATTAATTATTTAATTTAAATGTATTTTGCATTAGCTCATACAAACTTTTACAGTTTGTGCAAACATGCATACATGAAATAACGCCAAAATCTACAGGGCGTCCTATGGACCCCAAAACTGCTCATCAACACCACTCGTTATACAGCGGTATACCTGCCGGACCGAGTGGTTATAATGATAAATGAGTTTGGCATTAACTCGGCAGAAAGGTCACAGAATTGGCATGAAACTCCCAATGCGGCCCATGGCATTGTGGTCACTCCCGGTCTCACATGAATACAGGAACACATCACATAATAAATGCTAATAGTCTTTTCACTAATTTGCCACAGTGTCCAATCACTGCCAACATATTTCTATTAAAGGTAGAGTTGTTTCGCGACAGAACAGAACATGTGTGCAGTCCCTCGGCACTGCTTCTCCCCAAGAATGCACAGCCCACATCTGGCCCACCGTCACCTCCTTCATTCCCCCCCCGCCTCCTTTGACACCATCACCCTGTTACATGACATTATATCGAAGGCCTCGTGCGGCAGCGGGTGATGTTACAGGGGCAGCTGTGGGGAGTCCAGGTTTTGGGCATAGGATCCCTTTAACCCTTTAGGGACTCAGCGTTATAAGGTAGAAGTGGAAATGGTGGTGTGAGCAGTGGCACCGATGTGTGCTGAGACAGCAGGGGGTGGAGGGCGTGATCCCGTGCCATCAATTGCAAGTCCCTGATCTCTTCAGGCAATGGCCTGGACTCAGCTGGATAATGGTGACGTTTCCTTTGCCTTTGCTGAGCAAGACTTGCAATTTGATATGAAACTGAGTGCATCCTGGGAGACCTGCTGCGTTGTTTAAATGGATTATTTTTTTTTTACAGTTTTTAGGGATTTAACCATTTTTCCCTTTGCTTTGTAATGCATATTTCATAACCTTGATATGGTTGATTAGTAGATCCTGTTCTGCTACAGATTAGTTGAAATGAACTCATTTGTTCAATTGGTATCATTGGGGGGCCACTCTGGTGGGGATAGTGCGCGGTACACTTTAACATTACCATATCGTTCTGTTCACAACAATCAAGCATATGTATGATTCCCGCCAATAAATGAAAGACACATAATAATTTCACACAAATCTCCATCACCTGCGTGCAGAATGCGGATAGTTTATGTGTTACTGTTAGAACTCCTCAACTTGTTTTTTTGTTATTCATAAATAAGTATTATTCAGTATTCCCTGAACATAAATAATGTGCCCAACGTGTGCGCTGGGCGTCTGTGTCCCTTGGGATATTGGATTGCCGGTGAGGGCACACTGCGTTTGCAATCATTGCCACGCGTTGCCATTCATGGCGTCTGTGTGCCTGCCCTGTTCAGGGCGTCTAGCATTGGCTCAGGCTGTATAACCTTTGACCTCCTCCTGGAAACCATCCCTTCGCCTTCCACCAATCAACGCTGCTCTGAGCCGCGGTGCCGCTCTGAGCGGATTTGAATGCACGCCTCGATGCTCCAGAAGATGGCAGCATAAAAGAGGCAGACTGCTCCCGTTTTGCGACGGCGGAGTTGCATGCCAAGTCGAGCCTTTCACCCATTCTCCCCAGTGCCCAGGTGCCCTGCCCGAGCGAGCTGCAGCCCGTGTGAAGCCGCGGCCTTCCCAGCCGGCTGGCACAAGGCGCGGCCTTATGAGCCGGGGAGGGAAGCAATGGGCTGGGCCGCGCGCTGCTTCCTCCCTCTTAGGCCTTTAGCGAGATAATTGAGGATCATAATGGCGGGAAAGGACCGCAGTCATCACTCGCGGCCTGTCAGGTATCAGTACCCATCGTCGTGTCATCCGTCACCATCGAGGCGCTCTGTCATCTTTCCCTAGCAGTCAGCGCCGCGCTTTCCCAGCGTGTTCATTATCTCGGGCTCAGAACCAAGCGCTCCCCTCCTCCCCCCACCCACCCCCAAAGCCTCTAAATGCATCTTTGTGCGACTCACAGTCTTCTGATTATGAATCGATGATCGGGCGGTGTAAGAGAGATAGATGGCTTTTAGTTCCATCTTGTCTGCTCTAATTGTAAAATATTAGTTACATTAGACTCTGCCTTTTGATTAATGGAACTTATTTGGAGCGTCCTCTCCCGACGCTCCCTTCCCCGCCCTCCCGAAAGTCCTCCACTGACTTTTGAGAATTGAGTGATTTCACTTAAAGCAGATAAATAGGGCCTTCAAGGGGGAGAGATAGCGTTGCTGCAATATTGCAGGCAATGTGAGCTCACATAGACTGTTAAAAAAAATAATAATAATAAAAATAAAACAATAATGCTCTGTATATCGGTTTTAGTTTTGACCAGAATAATAATGTGTTTTTATTAAATATGGCTGATCTGCAAGGCTGCTGTTTTGGCAAATTACTGTAGTTCATTGGAGTAAATAAAAAATGATAAAAATGAACAAGGCAGCAATAAATAAATAAATAAATGAACACAAGCATTTTCTTGTTTGTATTAATGCCCGCCTGCGCAGGGCCTGAAGTATTTATGCTATCCTATTGGGTTATCTTAATGTTCCCGTTTGTGTTCACAGGACATGTCATCAAGTAGACAGCCTCACTCCCTTCCCCGAAATGACATTGCAGGACATGTGTCCTTTCCTAAAGAATTGCTCGTATTCGTCACAGCTTCCCTAAACGGAGCTTCTTTCTATACCCATTGCCGTGTCCGTGCGGTGGCTTGCCCTCCGAATAGCTTATTATAAATAATCACGGTCTATCTTTCAGTGTGAATTCAAGGGCGTGTTCACTTTCGGGTTATCAGTTCAATTAGAAAAAGCCGCTTTACTGTCAATGCTGAAACACGACGTGTTATAAACAAACCAGAAGTAGCAAGTAGCCCCAGAAACAGCCTCCTGGGTCACGGCTTCCAGAGTCCAGGATAACGGGGAAACCTTGGCGTTCCTTTTCTCTTTGTTTACTATCCTGCCCCTTAGCCTTTTGCCAAATCATTACTCTTCTTAATGTTGCCTATATTGGTGGCTTTTATCTACTTTGTCAAGGAGCACAAAGCGCCTGATTCTCATAGTCTTTCCCTATGGGATTGTGCCATTGATATGATATTTATAACACGCTTAATATTCAGAGATTTCTAAGCCCGGACCCGAGGATCGAACCTGTGTTGCTCCATGTCGTCTTGCTTCCAAGGCGAGCGCGTTGCCCCTGAGCTATCCTCTCGTTAGACAACGCTTCTGTTTCAGGCCCTAAATCCATGTTTTCAGGCAAAAACAAGGGATATAGATGGACATGTCCTTAGAGAGCGCTAAATGTGCTTTACATTCTTCCTATAATTGGAAATGTGCATCTCTCTTTGGTGTCTAATAAACACAATTACAGGCACCTGAAGAGTTATGAGTGTGTACAACTAACCAACATTGACTGCAGGGCCTGTATTGCATAAGGAGCACTGGTTCAGGCATTATGTCAGGTATAGGGACTATCTACCAGAGCATTTGCAAATCAGAGCCATGCGGCCCACTACGCATACAGTGCTCAAGGCAAGGAGAGCAGTGGAGAGTGGAGTTAACGTAAGCCAGAATTCCTAAAAGTAAGTGTTCTGTCGGTGAGCGTCAGGTTCATCCACCAGGATATACCGGCCTTCCGAGGAGGACGTAGAAACCTTATAAATTGCTCAACAAAGGCCAGCTGCAACAAAGAGCTAGTTCAGGGAACGATAGTGAGGTTCTCGAACATCTGTGGACACCAGAACTGCAAGAGACATTCAGCCCCTTACAACAGCACCCACAGGTGGCACCGTCCAAGTCTGATTCCACAGTGGACTTGCAGGGTGCAGGCTTAAGGGAACCACTGCCAGCTGCTCCATGCATATAACAGGGCCAAATGCATTCCTCAAACATGCATGGGTACACTGATCCCCACATGGGTAAAGGGTTCTGCTCAGCTTCTCACCTAGTTGGGGTCAGTGAGAACCTTCATTTTCCAAGTAGAAATCTAACAGCAACTAAAGACAAACTAGAAACTCAGATGTAAAATCGTAAGTGTGCCAGTATGTGCAAACCAGAGCTTTTTTGATTTCTGCTTTACACAATGAGGCTGGTTTCCTCTCTCAGAAAGAGAGCTCTACTAAACATGCCTGATTTTTAAAATGCTGCATGCTGAAAAGTATAGTACACATATGTGTACCTTTTGGGCCCTGTTTACTAATATACCAGAAGCTGTAATGTGATTTGGCAACATGGCATCTATGGAGTAACATGTGCTTCCTAAACAGCCTGCTGGAAGCAAATCCATTCCAAGAGCCATGTGCTGTCTTCAAACGCACTGGCACCAATTTTCAAAATTCCTTTACCTGCATAACCTCATTTGTCTGGTGGCAGCACTTTGACTAAATGTAAATTGAAAACCATATTGAGGTTGATCAGAGTGGAAGAGGAGGAAATGCAGTTAACATGGACAAAACCCAATACAATGCCATTTTTGTTTCCACTTGGATTCCACTGAACCTCAGGTGTAGGGACATATGTGTGTTTTGCTTGGCCAGGAAGTTTCACACACAGCATATGGTGGGCCTTGCCACTGCTGGATATCTTTGATGCCTTGCCCAAGCGAACAAGACAAACCACCTCTAGGTGTGAGGTGGGAGCTTCAAAGAGGCCTCTGCAACATAATGAGGCAGTCCCACCAGCAGAGGAGATAGGGGGAAAGGACAATGTAGCTGGAGAGGACACCCACAATGGGCAAGGGGGCAGCCATCTTGGATTTTCTAGGTCCCCATTCCTTACTGAGACTCCTAATTTCCTGCAGACAAGGCATTCTGAGAGTTGACAGAAAAAGTAATAGTCCTTGGTACAAAAGTAAGGGGTGGCCCATTACTGAAGGTTTGGAATAGACTAATCTGCTGTGGCAAATTGACTATACCAAAGGATGCAAACCCCTTTAAATGCATCGTCTATGAGACTCCTCTTGGAAGTCATCTGAAGAAACAATCTTGATGAATCATCTTGGAACAATCTTGAAGATTTCACTGGAGCCTGGTTGGGGTAAATGCTTGCAAAGTTCTCATCCATTGTGTTAGGACAAGGATTTCCAAGCAGGGTGCAGTCACTGTATGTAACCGCATCAGGTGAACATTTGAAATTATCTGATGCGGGAAAAACTAACTGCACCTGGAAAGTGGTTCCTAGGACTTGTTTGACTGAAGTGGCAAGCCCTGCAAGTGTGCCTAACAAACATGCTGACTGGGAAGGGCAGAAGAAGAACTAACCTTTCTGCAGGGACATGGGAAAGTATCCCACAGCACCACAACAACCAAATGGCGCTGTCTTTGGGTATGTTTGCAATTTTAATACACTTTGACCCACCGCATGAGACCCAACAGAGCTAAAATCCACTTCGAGCACCTTCAAACTATGCCAACCCGATCATGGCTGCCTATTCCAAGTTTGTTTGAGCCACAAGCAATTGGCCCTTATTGAACAACTCCACTTTGTTGTATCCAGTCAAACAGCAGAAGGTACACACCAATAGTTCTGCCCCCCTGGCCTTGTTCTGTGGGCCCCAGTCCCATTTAATACCCCAATGTATGCCTTCAAGACATATTCCTGAAGCTGTTTAACTTTTCTACAAGACCATTTACCTGCAGATCATTGTTCGTCCATACCCTGTCTGCCATTTTCTCTCAAACTATACATGCTCTGTGCATTTCATTACAGGGGATGTTAGTGCTTTTAATAATTTGTCCGTTTAGTTTAATTGAAGTCTTAATTTTATAGACCCTTGAATGGACCTTTGTTTTATTGTGGTAATTGCTATACCTTTGTTGTTTTGAATGCTGGCTAACACCATCTAGAAGATTCTAGCATGCACGTGGCCCACACTTGCTACCTTCAGGAGGTGAGATGATGTACCATTCATGTACTTTTTTCACCTTTGTGGTTGGTTTCACTGCTGTTTTAGTGGTAGTGAGGGTCTGAGTAGAAGTCTACAAAATATTACTCAGTCCTTTAGTCATTCTACTGTTTGAGTGGTAATATTGCCAGTGGCCTTGAAATATCTCTGACATTGTTGCATATTACCTTGCGCTTGGTCTATGACAGTGCAGAATGAATGCAGGAACACCAGCATTTTCAAACACTTTCCTTTGTCATTTAGAGGTATTTCAGCAAATGCCCCATCACTATACAGCATTGGTTGTCTGTAGTTAGTGAACCCACTGCTTCAAAGCATGTTCATTCTACACAATAAATGAGGTCTCCCCTCTCAATTATTTTAAGTCTAGAGTCACTGGGAAACAACATATCGCACACAAAAGGAACCTAGACTAAATACTTTCTTTAAACTCTTGTAATATCAGACCTAAACCATTATGTTGCCACCTGGCACTGATCACATAACTCAGACCACCACCAATAAAAAGGCAAATTATTGTGTTTGTTGGTCCTCACATGAATCTAAAACATATTATAAACAACACAATTATTAACACAGGACTCTCGTTCAGTGTGTCCAATATCTTTAATCGAACTGTCCAATTCCACTGTAAAACAATTCTAACAGCATCGTAACTCTTCAAATACAACCACATGTATTACTCATGTCTCAATATACATAATTCCACAATATAATCACAGTGATGTAGTTCATCCTCACATGGCACCAATACTTCCAACTGTATGTGCCACTTTTTCACCTAACCTGCAATGACAAAGTGGTGGCTACATGATTATTATTACAATACATATCGGATAACCAACCAATATAATTATACAGTTCTTTCTTTAAAAATATCACAATTGACAACTATAGTTTCGGCTGCACAGGTCTACAAAGTCCTTTTACACAACCCAGCCTTCATCAGGGCATGACACCTTCCCAAGTGTTCAAGCAAAAACACTTCTTATTGTTTTCAGTTATTCTAACTTATAATTCACTGCCCAATGGAGCTTCAGTCATGTTACTCTCTTCTAAAGCCAATCCCATACAGGATGGCGCACACAGTCTCCATCCTGTCGTCAACACCAAATGTGGTTGGACAGCCCCAATAATCTGCTGCTTCAATCGGGGTATCAGCTAATAATCCAGATATTCCTGGTCAGACATGCATCTTTCAGTCCACACCCATGCTTCAGAAAACCATACGTGCAGCCCCTCACACGGATCAAATCACGAAGATAGATGACAGACTGTAACAAAGCATGTTCACAACAGTATGTGCATGCAGTTCCACATTTTTAAATCCATATGACCAGAAACAGCAATAGATTTCTTCACTTGGAAGTGCCTGTCGAGACCACTAATTCGGAATCTTGACAAGTGCCTCTAGCGGTTTCATGTGATAATGTCGCCTGTAAAAAGTCGACAGGTAGGAGACTTCTTTTTCCTGACCCCTGAAATAATTTCCTCAAATATTCTACAAGGGGTATCATTTTATATTATATACTCCCACCGTACAATATTTGCGGAAAGATTTTCATTTAATGAGGGTGAATTTTGTGGGAAATTTCGCACCCTGGTGGTAAATTCCCAGGCAACCTTACCACTGGACATCTCTCTAACCACAATGTCTGTATTTGCCTTTGTAAACTGCCCTGTTCCAAACCTTATGGGGGTCTAGAGTCTGCACTCCCCCGAGTGGTGGTGTTTGAATGGCATGTATTCTGTAAAGTTAAATGCACTGGAAAACCACTAGAATTTCTCTTTTAAATGAAGAATGCCTAGTACAAAAATAGCAGACCTCCCACCACTCTCCAATGGGCCGGTTGAGAAACCCAGCCCACACATTGGTGCAGTGTAAACACACCTGTATTTCCAATCTTCATCTTCTAGTTTCGTTCAAATGTGATAGGCACACACTTGTAGCAAATAATTTCACAGCTTTCAAAAGCTCTGCCTATTCAAATCGAAATAGGTTTCAGAAATTGTACTGCAAGAGAAAATAAAGAATAGAAAAAAATTGAAAGTCAATTATTTTTTATATGGATTCTGCCAAACGTCTGTTTGTCTTTCCATAGAATTGGACTATTTTCAACATTTTAGAACACTGTTTACTTCGACTGGTAAAACCTGCATAACAGCAAATACGGGGAGTACACGAAGGAATGGTGCAAGCTAAATTTGGATGTCCCTGTGGTCAATGACTTTAAAGAGAGAGGCACTGGGAATGTTGCTGGTGCTTCTGTGTACCCATGCCTGTGGAGTTCTATGGTACTCCACAGGAATGGCACATCCCAAATTCACCTCCTGATATCCTGGGTGATGACACCGGGATATCAGGCGGCGGAAACAGTGTTACGAGGGTGGCGGAAAACCACCGGTAGCACCAGTGGGTTACCGCCGTCCTCGTAATGAGGCCCAATGATTAGAATATTGAGAAAAAAAAAGCATATCACATCTGGAGCAAACTAACTCCACATCCTTTCATTCGATTAAAGGATGGTATCTGTGAAACTTGCCCTGGTGTTTTACCCTTGCTTATGTTCCCATGCTTAGCGAGACATATCTGTTCTTGCATTCAGTTTAGATGGGTGATACCTTAGAGTATGAATTACTAATCTGTTTTATTGCTCTTAATCTGATGAGAAAAGCATCTTAAAAACAACCTTAGCTAAGAACAGCATCGGCATAGGGAGGATTGTTCTGCCTACCTATCTCCTCCTTCGGGTTATACTTCCAACTTTTTCAGATGATGCACAAACCATTGTCCCTTGACCTTCCTTTTAATCCCAACCCCTTCCAAAGGACCCACACGTTCTTCTCTGCCACCCATCCCTGCATGGCACTTCACTGTCTTATGCCCAACGTCTCTAAGACTCAAGTCATTAGCATTTCAGCCTTCACCTCCCCTTCAATTTGTCCTCCGCAAATGTCCTTTCCCGGACATCCTCCTACTCTCACCAAAATGTGAAACTTGCAATGCTCTGTAATAGTGACCTAATGTTTTATCACTTCATCACTGCTGCAGTCACTGCCACTGGGACGAGTCTCCTTAACAGCAGCAAGACCTCCCTCCTCCACACGCACCATTCTGCACAACACGTATCTGCACCCTAGTTCCTAGTCACTGTAAATACGGTTTGAGATTCCTCATAGGGCAAGGTCTCTCTTGCTGGTCTTTTGTATCCTTTGGCCAAACCTCAACTTCACCACACACAATATGAAATCTCCTTTGCTCCACCTCCTTTCAACCTGCATACCAGTTGGATATCCATGCATAACCACTAGTTCTTCCAATTCATTCTTCTTGTCTTCAAATCGCTTCCTGCGCTTGTCCCAACCTCTTCCGGGCTACCTGAATCTACCACTACTTTTTTACTCACACACTCTGTTCTAGCACACTTCTTAATCTCTCTGCCTACCACCCACCCTATTCACCCTCTTGAATATGCTCTTTTATCTCCCAGCCCCCCCTCATTATCCTTTTGGACCTTGTTTCGCCCAAAATAATATAAACAATATTAAATCATTCAAGTCAGCCCTCGAACTCCACTTTTTCACCTTGAAGGATAACCCTCCATCCTAAGCAACATTACGCCCCTGAATCCATCCTTCCTACCAACACTGCCCTTGTCATAAACTACTTGTAAATATCTGAGTGTAAAATCCTACTTCTGGGGTGAACGAGTGCTCTACATTATTTAAGAAACCATGCCATGTCCCTTATTTATCCATTACTTCTCTTCTCTTCTAACCCCCATCCCTATCAGGTCAATGTACTATGAGCTCCTTGTAAATCCTTTGTAGGTCACATGCCTAAAGGGCTACCCAGTTGACTTGTTATTGGTCTGTACATGTCTCTTTTTGATACACTGTCCCCACCCAATAAAAAGAAATACTTAATAGTGGTTTATTCTGGAAACGATTGTGACATCTCTCAATTTCAAGCTGTAACAAAAGACTTGATTTACACCACAAATGAATCAACACAAGTGTAGCATATTTTTCTTAGAATTAAGTGTTCTGAAGCAGTTGATATGGGAATGTTTTGAGGTGCTAGAGCCAGGCTTTATATAATTCTCACCTTTATCTAGTGTGCTTGTTTGCACTGTGATTCAATATAGCCTTATGGACCGAGGGAGGGGATTTTAGCACAGGATAATGACCGGCCACCAAGTTATGGCCCAAGGCATATGATGGTAGTAGTGATACATGTTTTGGAGTGTTCGTGGTGAAGTTTAAATAGTGCTTTAAGAGTGAATAAAGCAAATAGAAAAACTGAGTTTGTAAATGAAATGTGGTTTTATTTTGTAGTATTTAAATAACATGGTGCTTCTGTAAGTTAAGCAGTTTTATTGCAACCTGGGTGAACTGGAACACTTTTAAGATGATCATGTATTTGGTATTAAAGCATGTTTCAATGTGTTAGCTTTCTTTTTTCATATTGTAAATTGCATGCTGCATTCAAAAATCTTACTGGGAAATTGCATTTTGGTTTCCCTGTCTGCTTCTGAAGACAGAATGTTCAAAATGCAGCCAATACCAGTAGTTATTGACTGCACTATAAACATTCTGATTGGCTGAGAGGAGGTCAATAACGATTTTCATGTGCTAATTCTTTTTTAGAAGTTTTAGGGATTTTGTTACGAAATTGTTTGGACATTTTTGCTACTTTACTAAATCATGAGATCCTGGTGATCTCATGATCAATTACTTGTGGTGTATTTGTACATTGATATTATTGTAGCACTCACCCCCTCATCGGGGGGTATACGTGGCTGGTAAAAGCCTGCCAGCCTGAGCATAGGCTAGGGTTGTGGGCTGTTCCCAGCCATGTATGCCCCCAAGACAAAGGGGTGATAGCTATTCGCACCCCAACGTTAACCCGGGGTGCAAATCTTTTTTTATGAGAGATGGGGTCCGCGCATTTTGCTCAAACCAAATCTCCCATAAAAAACAAAAAAACAAGATGGCCACAGCCACATGATAAGGGACTTAGTCCCTTGTCTATTTCCATGGTGGCTCTGGGCTGGAGCAACGCAGGGTCTAGAGCACAAAGTTCCAGTACAGCAAGTAAGTGGGGAGGTAGAGAGGGGAGTGTAGAAAGGGTGCAGGCCGTATTGGGATGGAGGGGTGGTTTTGGTCATGCAAAGGCAACAAGGAGAGGCTCCACGTTGCCGCCCCACAATCAAGATGGCGCCAACCAGGGAGGGGTCTCGAGTGGCTGGAAAAAAGTATGCTGTACACAGTGTGTTCTCGCTGGCTTTTCCAGCCAGCTGATTGGCTGAACGCCCTTCCTCGGTTGATAAAAAAAATGGTATATAGCAGCTGTGCAGACAAATACAAATAAGCATCCAGTACTTGATTGAGACCCTGAGTAAAATAGAGGAGAGAGAGAGAGAACAGGCCACGTACTGCCCATGCAAGAAGCAGTCTTCCCTTAGGTAAATCCCTGCTACCTTTAAAGTCTGTTCCTGAGATTTGTTGATGGTGATGGCGAAACAAACCTTTAAGGGGAACTGAAATCTTTTGAATTCAAACAGATATTCTGAAGGTATAAGTAGTATTCATGGTCTGAATGTGGACTCCCCAAGGCCAGAACCGGTTAGCACCATAGCCTAAATCACATTTCTGTGAAGAGCTTTCACTCACAATCCGGTGCCAGTACAGAGCTTAGGTGGGTTGAGGCTCTGCAATAATAATATCATAGGTGCTCCCACTTTGAGAAGATGTTTGTGTTCGGGAAGACCCGGGAGGATTTAAAGTGTTCAAGAACTCAACAGGGTTGAGGACTGCATCATCACTTTGAACCACTGAGTTTACAGATTTGTACTCAATTGGGACTCCTCTGAAATAATTAATAAGTATCTTATTGATTACAGCAGCCATGCTGTTCTTTGACATTAAAATGGCACACTCTTAACCATTCTGCAGATTTCTCCATTACATTTTTTAAGCCAGGGTAAAATTTGGATGTGAGGTCTGCTAGGGAATTGCCGAAAAAAGTAAATGGCTGCGCCTGAATTTCTTTGGCAAGTTTGGTGACGTTTCATCAAGGGGGCCAAAGTTGTAGAGGGGTCCCAAAATAGATGCAATGGAAAAAAAATGTTGCTCATGTCTACAGCCCAAAATGCTGGACAGATTTTCACCAAATTTGTGGCAGGAGCGGCAGCTTGGTTCCAAAAGTGTGCTTTTATGAATTTGGTGTAAATTGATCCAGTAGTTATTTTTTTAAATGGACCAAAAGTAGGTGCAACAAAATTAGTGATATCTGGGTTCGGTCCACAAACACACTTCCCTGTTCGGTCCTCGGACGGGCCTCTGATTGGCCAAGAGGGCAATGTGATGTCTGCGGACGCACCCACTGATTGGATGGTGAAAAGCATATTAAAAAACACAACATTGCACTTGTCAAACTCGTCAAACAATCTCTTGGGTGGTGGGGGCGATGAGGATGGGAAATGGCCATAAGAAGCCAAAAAAATTGTGTTTTTCAACCTTGAAGTCTGCGTACATGTCAGGATGTTCGAGTACGTTCCTGTGATGTCTGCAAACACTTCAGATGTTCTGGGAAATCTGTGCCTATTTCTGCATTACTGGATGGGTGAAAAGCAGATTTTGGATGGCTTATAACTTTGGTGCCACTCAATGAAACTGCGTTTGGAATATTATTCTAGACCTGATTCTGGATGGTTTTGGAAAGTGTGGAGCTGTTTTGTCAAGAGGGAACAAAATTAGAGGGGATCACTGGATATTGTAAATGCTTATAAATGTGGTGCCATTTGACGAATCTGCACAAAAGTTCGTGAAACGATTTTAAATCTAGATATAAGTGTTTTTGCAAAGTTTGGTGGGATTCTGTCAAGAGGTGGCAACATTAGAGAGGGGTCCCAAATGATTATAAAGGCTTATAAATGTGGTGTCTCAGATATGTTAAGTTTATTTTATTTCTTTATTTATTGGGTATTTATAATGCACCTATGCAGTAAAAGGAGGTTCAAGGCACAACAAGACAAAAGAGGGGCTGGAACAGGGATGAAGAAAACAAAACGGTCCTACTAGGTCTTGTGTCATTCAGACTGTGCAAGTGAGGGAATAAGAAGTGTGAGGGAGAGGGTAGGGGGGAGGCCTGGTCAGGGCAGAGAAGGTTATGCGAGTGCCAAGCAGATGGAAGGTGGACAAGTACCTGGGGAATGAAGAGAGTACAGGGAAAGAAGGTGCACTTGCTAAGTGTGAGGGACGGGGCTGGAGGGGTCCAAGGGGTGAGGCCCAGTCAGGCTAGTGCAGAGGAAGGGAGCCCAGAAGGTCAAGTGCAAGTGCAAGTTAGTGGTGGGGTCAGGAAAGAGCAAGTGCAGGGGTAGACTGGTCGAGGAGGGCCTGGTGTCCTGTAATAATCTGAAGGAACCAGGCAGCCAGTCAAAGAGGCAGGGGAGGACATTAGCAGGAGAGGGATAGAGAGAAGGAGGAATTGACAAGGAGGGTCTTGAGCAGTTTCTGGAACTTAAGGAGATCCAGCTAAAGTCTGAGAGAGGTAGGAACGCCATTCCAGAGGGAGTCACCAACAGAAGGGAGAGAGAGAGAGAGGGAGAGATCTACCCCCAACTCTCTGCTTGGAAAAACATCTTATCTGCAGAGAGTTGGAGCTAGAAGACTGACAAGCTCTAGCAGGGAGGTATTTATGAAGGTAGAGTTGGATATAGCAGTGCCCCAGGCCCCAGACAGCCTTGTGGGTGATGCAGAGGGTCTTGAACATGATCCTTGCAGCAATCAGGAGCCAGTGGAGAAGGTTTAGGACTGGGCTTGAGGCCAAGGATAAGTCTTGCAGTCCTATTCTGGATTAGTTGAAGTGGACGAGGGGAGGAATTAGGCAGATTGAGGAAGAGGCTGTTGCAGTAATCCAGCCTGGAGAGGACCAGAGCTCTGGAGATATTGATTTTCTGGGGAAGCTGAAAGTGTGCCTTCTTGGCAAGGTCCGTGATCTGAGGAGAGAATGAGAGCAAGGAGTTGAACATGACACCAAGGTTTTTCTCTCACAGGAGGGTGAGGGGAGGGGGCCCATGGAGGCTGGCCAGAGAGTAGGAGGGAAGGAGGGAGCTGGGGTCACAATGAACAGGATCTCAGTCTTACTGGCATTAAGGCAGAGATTGTTAGAAGTCCACCATGCCTGAATAGCAGACAGTCAGGGATGTGAGAGGAGGAAGAGGAGGCAGTGGAGGGAAACGTGAAGGAGAGCTCACTGTTATCCATATAACACTGGAAGTTAGGAGAGAAGGCAGAGATCAAATGGGCTGGAGGGGCAAGGTAGATGTTGAAGAGCCATCACAAGAGGATAGAGCCCTGAGCGACACCAAAGGTGGACAGTGAGGTGGTTGTAACCCCTTGTCCTCAAGCAGCTCATACAAGGTTAACAATTGATGCTGTAAGCCAATCAGAGATTTAGATAAAAGGATTGCATCATCGGTGTCACAATGATTTGCCCTCCCATCTAGTGGGCATCTGCTGGAAGCTGCAAAAGTGCTGTTATAAGATCATTAATAAACAGCGAAAAAAGGAGGGTGCAAAACACAGCCTTGACTGACCCCAATATTAATGTTGAAGGTTTCACTGGGACCCATGAACTTATTGCCCCATATCCAGGCATAATTTTTGGAATGCAGTAGCCACATAGCATGTATGAGGGGGATGGGTATGGCTCGATTCTCCAGAGTTCTCCACAAACGTGGGAGAGAAATAGTATCAAATAAAGCTTTGGGATCAAAAAAGGCAAGATATATGGGATTTTTCCTGAAGATAGTACGTGTATTTAATATCAATTACAGGCAGAAAACCTGGTAGTTGTTGAAATCCCCTTCCTAAACCCTACCTGCATAGGAGAAAGTACGCTCTATTCTACACACCAGTTTTCCAGTCAGGTTGCTAGGAGTTTCCCAAATATATTGCCTAGTGAATCAAGGAGAGAGATTTGCCTATAGTCAAAAGATACATTTGTTGGCCCCTTTTTATGAATCGTGATCAAAATGGCACCCTGCCAGCTGCAAGGAAGGACACTCGAATTATCAAGTTCATTAAAGCATGTTGTTGCATAAGGGACTAATATTTTAGGCTGCTGCTTACAAATGTTGGCTTAGATGAAATCCGGGCCACATGCTATATCAACCATCTGTGATAAAATTGCTGCTGCAATCTCTATAGGGGAGAAGACATAAATGCCAGACCATTGGTGAACTGCGGCAGAATGCCCTGACTTACACAGGTATCAAGATCATCTATCGCATTTTCGTACAAAGAGCTAAAATGAAGAAACCATTCTTCTGAGGTAATCGTGTGTGGTATCTAATCGTGGGCCATTTTCTGCGCTATAGACCAATTTCCAGACAGTTCTCTTGTATTTCAGTGATATGGCCCTACTCAGTTCTTGCCACGCTCTTCAAGCAAATTCTGCCTTTTTCTGTAAAAGTACATTTTTATAATATGTCCTATGCCTGGCGACCGAGTTATATCCCTTCAATGCTGGATAGACTTTGGTTTTACTAGAAAATAATGGTAAGTATCCAAAACATCACTAGGCTTCAAGGGTTAAGATCTAATTAAGATGAAATTTGGTTGCAAAACATTACTGAATTTCTGGAGTCCATTTTAAATAGGTGACTGTTGTAAGGTATGACTGGGGTTTGCTATTGGGAATGTTTCAACTGCATAATTTCACTAAATATTGTGGACTAAAGGTGTTCTTTTTCATTGCACCTGACATGAATTGATAACCCCCAATGTGTACTGTGGTGCTGGCCCCTCTATTGTATTTGTATAGGAATTCACGTGAGATCTTCATCTTTGACCAGGCTTGTGTCACCCCTGTTAAACTAGGTGTGTTCAGCACTAAAGTATCCATTAGCACATGTTCCCACGTGGTTTGTTCAAGGGCATAAAACGCTTTCCTTGGTGCAATTTCAATGCTAATGTACTATTTACATTTGATGATAGTCATACCCATTGGCGTTTGCATGAAATGTCCAATGCATATGTTCTCCTCTATATCCCATAATGCAGTTGTTAGCAAACAACTTCAATTAGTCCTTTGTTTGAAAACAGTAAGAGAAAGAGGGGGCTGACACCGTTTTTTTAATCTCTCAGAGTTTTTTCAAGACCCTCCTTATTATCAGTAAGCACCACGAAAACATGGAACATAATGGTAAGAGTATTTATTAGGTATAGTCATAGTTGACAGGTAGATTACTATTTTGATAGACTTTCATATCAAATAACATGTGAAAAGGATGCCAGCACACTTACTCCCTGGAGCCTAGTCCTGCCTGGCTCTTGTAAATGCACCCGAGCCTACAGAGAGAAAGCCTGACATTTCCCCCTAACATTTCCTAATGAAAATCAGAAAACTGGTTAACAAGGATGCACTAAGCTGATTTAGAGGTGTACCTGAGCATATATATATATAATAAGAACAAGTGCTTAGAAGCGAGATTGGCACTAATGCCCACATCCTCGAAGGTCTGTAGATACAACATTAGAGGCAGGAAACAATACAACCCTAATCCGCCTTAAGCATTGATCGGGCCCTCCCAGAGGACTTCCCATGGCTTCAGAAAGGACATCTTTGAGGACTTCTGTGTTGACTTGACCATTGGCATATTCGACGCTATCACTAACAGAATCACATCCTGGTCGTCTCTAAAATTGCAAAGTGCCCGCTCCCAAAGACTCAAGGCTCCTTGACAGATTAGAAGACAGACTGTGGCTACCTTGGCCGTAGCTTCACAGACAGAGCATCACACCAAGCAGGGTTGTTCCTTTCCATGAGTCACATAACACCAGTACCATCCTAGATATAATACACATCTCTTCACATATATCAAACAAGGAGTAACTGTCCTGCACCAACAAAACTCGACAGCAAGCAAACACACTCACTAGTTTGCACCTCTCTCCTCTCACATCAAGTGTGGTCCAAGGTTGCCCACTTTAGGATGATCAAAAGTCCTCCTAGGGAGGCGATATACCATGCACTGAGGACTTCTAGCCCTCAAAGTGCATCGCTGTGCACCCAAGTAGATATAATATCACAACCGTGCTTAGCACACATTACACAGACTGCAAAGCAGCCACTCGCAAAATGTATAGCACTGCACACTTCTGCTACACTAATCCAGGTTTACATATACATCCTAACATTTCTGGTAGTGCATATCAACACACAGAACAATGAAGCCATACCAACAGCAGGTGTTGCTTGTACACATTCCAGTCACACAATATTATATAAAATTACACCTTTCAGCTTTTCTTGTATCACAGAAGCACCATTTGCAACAGCATAATAGCTGGTCAGAATGATACCAAAGTGGGAGTATGAGAATATACAGATAAGGAAGAGAGACCTACACGGGGTCAACACGTGGTCGGAGGATATGGGCTTGAGCACCGTAATGTAGTTGGGCAAGTGTAGTGTATGAAAACAATGTGGAAACTTGGAGAATATATCATGAGTACATGTGCTTTTAGCAGTAGGTCTTGCAGGCACATGTATACCTGTGGAGAGAACCTGTGTGTTAGTGCTGTATGTGCAGGTTGAATGGGTGTGGTACTGGGTGGAAAGCATGTAGCAGGTATGTGTGTGTTGGGAGCTGCAGCATATAGAAACCAGGAGTGTGTGGGCATACACGCGTTTCTGTGGAAGATGAGTGGGTAATGTCAATATGGGCTTAGAGCATATTGGAGCTATGAGTGTGTACATTGTATGTGATTTCCAAGGACATATGCACTGAAGCGTGAAGTTGGGGTATGTATGCATTATGTGTTGGTTGATTTCCCAAGCCTGAAGTATTTGTATACAAATATATATCTTACATTAACTCCTCTGTGTTTCCTGTCTTGCCTGCAGTGTTTGCTTCAGGTGATGTAAAAGGTACATGCACCCTATGAAGTTTGGTCTTCTGCTCTAATAACCTTTGTTCATTGACTGAAACTGGTGCAGAGGAGGTTTTCTCATTGTCATGTTTTTCATGTGGAGCAATAACTCGGTTGTACCTTTTGCTCCAGCAGCCAAATCATTAAGTCACTCCCCTTTGCTATTGTGTTCCCTTAACATCTATGCTTGAGGCCAATTCAACATCACTTTGCAAAGCATATAGCAGGCAGAGAACACTGCAAAGCCTTTCCCTGTAGTACTACCTATGAAGAAGAACTTTAAGGTCTATTTGGCAGGCCTTCTCAGGACTCCCTGAATGAAGCATTACGGTACTTATTTAATGGTGGCTCGATAATGTGGCCTAAAAGACTGCATTGGAAGAATGTCTTAATGTCATTTGCCTAGCAATCACACAGCCTGTATCTGACTGCAATGCTAATTGAATTTTACAAAGTGGAGTTAAGAGGCACCTGGCCAAGTATTGGTCAAATCAAGTTGCAATGTCTGTTTGGATGACACAAACACAATTGAGGGATATTTAGTGTACAAGTATATCACTGGAATTTTCTCCATTCATGTCCTACATCAAGACTAACTAATACGTGTGGGATTAGTAGGTTTGCTTGTACCAGCCAAATGCCACGATGGTTCAGTCAGTTCATCCTGATAGCGGTTCCGCGTCATTCCTGTGGTGGGAATACTTTCATACTATGTCTAGGTATTGTTTAATTGTGGTGCCAACTCCAAAGCCTGCTTCGAGCATAGATAGAAGGTATTTCTCCTCTGCCCCCTCTTTCAGCCTTTTTTTATATATCACACAAAAACACTTTCATGAGCAGCAATAGATTATAACAAAGCTGATTTTCTTCCTACAATAGATCTGTATGCTACCATGTCCCTAGGCAAAAGAACACCCTATCCCTATAGGGTGCCGCTGTTCCTAGGTTGGCAGTGATGCATCGCCTGTCTGAAAGGAAAGAAGGAGAGCAAAACTATCCCTGTATCTACAATGTATACAGTCATAGCATTAATAAACAGTTAATAGATTGAACCAAGTCTGACTTGTTTTCATGAACATTTCCTAGAAGATGTATTTCCTTTTGGCACTAGGCCCTACTATTTATTCACCATCCAGAGAGTGTGTGCATGTGGTGTCTTAAAGATGTTTATATAAGGTTAAATGCAAACATTTTGGAGTCGATGTGATCGATTCTAGTTTTAAAAACTATTTTTTGTTTAAAATTACCGGGGCCTGTGATCTCTGCATTCTTTCATAAACTGGGCACTCCGTTTTTTGTTTCTTTTGTTTTACACCAGATGGGCCCCCAGGAAAAAAGATAAAGGGGTTTAGGGGAAAGTCTATATTCTCTGCCAGAAAACAGTATTCCTTTCAATCCTGTATCTCGCGTTTCCTCTACAGAAATCGTGCATAGGGGTGTACGACCGGTTTTGATGACGCAATGGTTCTGGTCATCTTCTTCAGGACCTGTCTTTTTTATGCGTCTCGTCTTATCCATCAGAGGTGGTGGTGCATCCACATCCGACCTAGAGGGACATTTCAAAAAGCTATTTTGGCCTGGGTATGATACGCATCCATTACCTTTACCTGCATATATGCACCAACAATTATATGTGATCACATGGATCTAGTGGGCCTCTGTCTACTGCCCCACCAAGGGTCCCCACTTCCCGATCTACCATATCTACTGGTCAAATTCTATGTGTTCACTTTTTTAGTTTTCTCTTTTTTCTGTTCTCCACATACTACACACGGTGTTAATAGACTTGCTTGTGTCATGTTTTACCTTAAGCCCGATGTGATGTGGCTCCATCTGGGTTGTTTCCTCTTTTTTGTCTAATATTGCAATATTCAATGAATGCCTCTGATTATTCACGGCTGGGTCCCCTATGGAAAGAAAGGATACTGGCTTTATTTGCATCAATTGTGTAATGTCTTAGGTTACAAGATAGCCTCATATATTTGCCTGCTGGCTGAGGACAGCTATCTCCTGTTTACATGTGTCATAAGATTCGGTATATCTTTGCGCTTATGCTCGCCTTCCCATTACATCTTCTGGCTGCTTAATCTGTCAGCACGTTGACCAAACCTAGAGGTAGGCGCTTTATAGTTTGTCAGTGCAATCCATTGAGTGCTCTGAGCGTGCGCGGTCAGTTTCTTGATATGTATGTATCTGTGCGATTGCTGACCGCGCTGCTCTGGCGTCTCAATGTTAGAATGAAACTTGCCTCTGTAGTGGTTTTTATAGCCTTTCATTGCGTGGAAGTCAAACGGGATGTTTTAGGGTAGCAGAGTATTGACTGCTCACACCTGTAGTTACCCGTATCTACTATGTGTGGTTACAGTTTTTCACCAGAATCCTCATTACCCACGTAACAATTCCATATTTTGTGAGTGATCCATCTCCTATATTATAATTAAAGTATTCTGTTGTGCTTACCATGGCTAAGGGGAGCTCCTGTATGCGCTGAGTGTGGCAGGTATCTTGCTGGGGCTGCCAGCTCACAAAGTGGTTGCTAGGATACGTGCTGAAATGCGGTGTCGTTTAAAGACTCTTTCTTTCCTTCCTATGGTGGGTGACTGTTTCGGCAGTCAGCCATTTTGGAAGGGGTTAAAGTCTCATATTGCCGGTGCATGCAGAGCTGTATTTAGTGCAATACGCCTAGAATGTTGTTTCTCCATTCAATGTGTGAGATAATAAATAATTATGTTGTCCACGTGTGCAGTTAGATGAATATGTCATGATATTTGGACCTAGACCCTTGATGTCTCAGTGTCCTCAAATACGCAATTATATTATCCACTGCACAGCTGGTAGAAATCCAGCAGGATATTAGATCACGTGGTACAGTGTGAAGTGTATCTATTGTGCATTTCTTTGTGTTTCTGTGGGCCTGTATTCACATGCTGGCTCCTCCTACAAACCAAGTGCACAGTGATTGATTACAGTACGGATGCAGTATTTTGCCACCCTCTGTGCTTAAGATGTATTTCTATTTTCATATTTATCTAATATAGATTTCAGGCAGTCATGTAGCAGTGTGACAGCATGTTCACTTGGTCTCCTGCCCGTTTTACGGCTGTGGTGGTAGCATCCCGAGGACTGAGACCATCATTCTCATGTATGGACAGTCAGGGGCCTGTTTTTGTTTAGCCTATAAGGCGACTTTGCTTACACTATAGTTCATGCCCATGGCATGGTGTGTATTATTCATGGCCTCGGTATTGGTCTGTTATCATGTGTGAGTCACTCCCGGAGGGATTTAGATGCAGTGGAGCCTCTTCATGTTGTGAGGAGGCTCCTATGGGGGATCTTGTGGGCATACTTGGTGTGAATATTGAATTATGATCAGTTCATTCCATTGGATCTCTTCATTAAGGCCATTCCGGATGTATTGATTCGCAAAATCCAATTCTGTTCCTCCCGGCGTAAGAGTAAATTGGTGAAATTCCTGCCTCTTTACGGGAGTCCAATCTTCTCGAGTATGGTCCACTTAAACTATTCTGCTGTGTGTCCATATGTTTGAAAGTGGGCCACGAGCGGGGCTGGGAGTATTTTAGTTCTTATGCAAGACTTGTGTTCGAGTAGTCTTTTTTAATCTCTCTTACTATCATCCCTATATATTTGAGCCTGCAAGGGAATGTGATAAGGTAAACCACTCCCTTGCTATTGCAATTGGTTAGTTTCTTTTGCTCACAGGGGGTTTTCCACCCAATATTGATACTGGTACTTCTGCTTGTCTGGGCGCACATGGAGCAGCCACCACAGAGGGAGTGACTTGTGGGCCCGATGGTTCCGCAAATGGTTGGTGTGGTGTCCTCCATATCTGTTTCTTGTAAGGTGTGTACCAAGCGATCTCAGAGATTTTATCCTTTTTATCGTAAAAGATGGTGATTCCAAGCTGCTAGCGCCTGTATTCAGGATTGGCCACAATTGTTTATTCTCTTTCTTTAGAGAATTGAAAAGGGGTGAGTAGCTCAGGACGGCTGTGATGTTTTCCCTTTTGTCGGGTTTTGGATGTTGTTGCAGCATAACGTCTCTCGGTATGTTCTGTGCTCTTTTGTAGGTGTTATTGACAATTTGCTTTGGATAGCCTCTCTGCCTCAGCTGTTCTTTGAGTGGCCCTGCCTGTTTATTGTAATCTTGGGTCAGGGTACAGGTTCGCCTGTATCTCATCAACTGCCCAAATGGTAGGTTGTCCCTGAGAGCTTGTGGGTGGTAGCTCAAATATTTTAAGAGGGAATTGCAGTCGGTTTCTTTCTTGTATATTTTGGAGACTAGTTGTCCATCTTGGGCTCTGATGAGCAGGTCCAGAAAGTGCATCTCATGTTTGTTTGCATCCATGCTAAATTTGATATGTGTTACAGGTGTTTAGCCATTTGTGGAAGATAGCTAATTGTTCCCATGTTCCTTCAAAGATGAATATCACATCATCAATATACCTACGCCACATCACAATCTGTGCAAGATATGGGTTGGTTTGTGCATAGATATGTTCTGTTTCAAAATACCCGACAAATAGGTACACTAGACTGGGTGCAAAAGTAGCACCCATAGTTGTGCCTGAGATCTGTTGGTAAAAGGTTTCTACACACCGGAAGTAGTTGTGGGTTAGTGCAATTTCAGCTAGTTGTGTGATGAACGTGGCATGACCATTTGTCAATCTAGTGTCATTGTTAATTTGTCGTCTAACCATCTCCACTGTTTCTGTTTGGGGAATACTGGTGTGTAGGGCCTCCACATCCATCGTGACCAGCATCTGCCTTTCGGTGTTGAAGGGTAGTATTGTCAGAAGGTTAAGGATGTCCGTGGAGTCCTTCATGTAAGATTTAATTCTGGGTATTTCATCTCATAGGAAAAATCCACATATTTGGACAGGAGCTCTAGGATAGAGTTAATGCCAGAGACTATCAGTCGTCCAGGTGGTGGTGTGATCCCTTTATGTTCTTTGGGGAGTGCATAGAAGGCTGGTAGTCTTGGGGTATCAGGTGTCAAAAAAGCCCCTCCTCTTTCGCTGATATATACTTCAGTGATAGCTTCTTCGATAACAGGTGCAATCATTGGCCTCATCCTAGGTGTTAGATCTGAGGGTAATGGTCTGTAATTCTTGGTGTCATTGACGAGCCAATGTACCATGTTGGTATAGTCTCTTCTGTCCATTAGGACTGTAGCTCAACCCTTATCTGCTGGTTTGATGGTAATCTTGTTGTTTCTGGATAGATCTGCCACGGCAGTCAGTTGTTTTTTGGTCCAGTTGTTATCCACTAACGCTAGATTGTATTTTAGTTCTTCTAGTCTATTCAACAGGGCTTGTTTGAATGTGATACATTCCGCTGTGTTGCTTTGGGATGGAGGAGAGAATTGTGAAAGTGGCTGTAGGTTCATAAGATCTGAGGTGTTTTTATCTTATCTTAAACAAATTGTTTCAATCTGATCTCAACCCAGGTCTGGGACGGGTCGTACCTGGCTGTCGGTACAAAGGAGAGACCTTTTGTAATATTTCTGTCTCTGCCTCTGTCAAAATGTATGAGAATAAGTTCATAATTAGGGAAAGGTTGGTTGTGGGAATCCTTGGCCTCAACTGTGGGTGATCCACGGTGAGAAGGTTTGCCATGTTGGTCTGCCTCTCAGGTTCCGTTTCTGGCCTAAAAAATAGTTGCCAGTCCCTCTTCCCTGGTTCATGGGCTATGTAATAGAGGTGTTGAAGTGCACCTGTTGGTGCTGACGCAATCTAGCATCATCATCTGATCTATAACTCAAGTTATTTGATGAACCTGAGCAATTGTTTTGGAACAATCTCATGCCTGCCTGGATGCTCTGTAGATAGGTATCTTTTCTGGCTTGCTTAGCTTCTTCAGTGTAATATTCCTCAGTCATGTAGGGGTACACTTTATTTTGCGTAAAGGAAGCCAAGTCTTTTTTGAGTTTGTTAATCTTTTTGGTCATATTGATGTGGTCAAATTCTTTCATCGTGGCCTCCAAAGTTGCTAATTTCATGTTGTATATTTCCAAGGTGATTTTTTCTTTGGTGGAGTCAAATTTTTCTTGTATGTCCCGCATCAGTTTCTCAGAGACAGTTTTTGCAGTATTAATAATGAGAATTAACCAATCGTAGATACATTTGTTGGGATTAAAGGAGCAGTCTTTTCTAAACTGTAAATTGTCCAGAAAGATTCTCAGATCTATATGTATAATCAATCTGCTAGGTGCAGCATGTGCTCTGAGGTATTCTATCATGAGTGCCCCATGGAGTTCAGTCCATATTAGCTTATTTCTGAGAATCTCTAACTCATTCCAATCATCACTATTTGTGATAGCTTGTGCCGTGGCATTTGTCCCCAGAAGGGAAAGATTGGCCAATATACCCTCTACCAATTCCTCGTCAAAATCCAGGTAGTTCTGCTCCACCATTTGTTTTTGTCAATCCAGCACCGATGGTTGACCGCTACTAGAATTATTTTTATTCAGTATCTCTATAATTATTTTTGTTCTGGTAGTGGGGACCCTTGGTGGGGCAGTAAACAGAGGACCCCTAGATCCATGTGATCACATATAATTGTTGTCACATATATGGAAGTAAAAGTAATGGATGCATATCATACCTAGTCCAAATAGCTTTTTGAAATTTCCCTCTAGGTCCAATGTGGATGCACCACCACCTCTGATGGATAAGACGATCTGACAAGACGCACAAAAAAGACAGGTCCTAAAGAAGATGACCAGAACCATCACCTCCTCGAAACCGGTTGACCACCCCTATGCACGATATCTCTAGAGGAAACACGATATACGGGATTGCAAGGAATACTATTTTCTAGCTGAGAACATAGACTTCCCCTAACCCCCTTTATCTTTTTTCCTGGGGGCCTATCTGGTGTAAAATGAATGAAAAAAACAGAGTGCCTAGTTTATGAAAGAATACAAGAGATCACAGGCCCCAGTAGTTTTAACCAAAAAATAGTTTTTAAAGCTAAAATCGATCACATCGACTCCAAAATCTTTGCATTGAACCTTATATAAACATATTTAAGCCACCACATGCACACACTCTCTTGATGGTGAATGAATAATATGGCCTAGTGCCAAAAGGAAATACTTCCTCTAGGAAATGTTCATGAAAACCAGTCAGACTTGGTTCAATCTATTAACTGTTTATTAATGCTATGACTGTATACATTGTAGATACAGGGATAGTTTTGCTCTCCTTCTTTCCTTTCAGACAGGCGATGCATCACTGCCAACCTAGGAACAGCGGCACCCTATACGGATAGGGTGTTCTTCTGCCTAGGGACATGGTAGCATACAGATCTATTGTAGGAAGAAAATCAGTTTTGTTATAATCTATTGCTGCTCTTCAAAGTTTTTTTGTGTGATATTTCATATGCCTTATCTAACAGTGAAAGCCATCTTTGACTTTTAATCAGGTTCCCTGATTGTTGTTGTGTCTCTTTCAGTCTTCCAGGAATAGGTTTTTCAACAAGCTCAGCTCTCTGGAGCTTATGTTCTACAGTGGCATAATGTCATTGAAAGGCGCAAATGCATTGAGTAAGGCTTTAACGCCGTTCAACCACGCCAGACCACAGATTCACTCATGTTTATGGCAGACTGGAGAGGCAGATCGGAGCTTGCATTTCCGCCACCTCCTTCCTCCCCATCATGCAAATGCTCCAGCTCCTGCCGCGACATGTATTTTCATGCCGATGAAAATGCTGGAGATCACTATGATGTCTCCCTGCTTTATGCAGCGTTATAAAGCAAACACACTCCACAGGGATTCTTCGTGCATGCTGCCTGCCATGCTGGCATGTCAGGGAGCATGTAAACCTGAAAGAAACCCACCCAGGCATGCTTGCATGTTTCAGACCTTAGCGCTCCAAAACAAAAATAAACGCTGCCTGGCAAGCCAAGGATGCCATACTGCAAATGTAAAGGGCATACAGCTTGTATGCGGCCTTTTGCCCTTTTAACTTTGCAATCCGCAGTGCAAATGACAAACATGTGGCAGCAGGTAGCCTCTTACATTATAGTGTAAAAGTAACAACCCCTCTGTCTATTTACTCATTTGTAGAAAATGAGCACCACTGTGTTTATATAGAAGATGTTACACATATGTGGTGTTAAGAGGGTGTAGTTTCCAAGATGTGCTGCTTCATACAAAAGTGAAAGCATGCTGCAGTTTGTTTTCACATGCATTGTGTTTTGTCAGCATCATATCTGCTGATTGGGTGTCGGATTGCAACGTTTTTCTGCCTCTGAATGCCATTTTTCTGCTTTTCGTTTTCCGGTATTCGCAGGCACCCCTTCTACTTCAAATAGTAAAAGAAACACTGGATGTCATAACCCCAGACCCCAAAAGGATCACAAGTCAATGCTTTGTGCCCAAGTTGATTCAAACTTGGTACAATTCTGTCCAGCAGTTTTCGCATTGTGGTGCAGCACATATTGACCTTTATTGTCTATGAGAAAATGAGTAGGGAATTTCAGCCAAATCCATCATATGAATCAAACGTTATTAGCAATTCGTTTTTTCAATTTCCTATGGTACTCACTACACATCTTAACTATAGTGTGGCAATGTTGTTAAAGGGACTTGTTAAATTGAAAAAACCCTTGAAATTCGCTAGTTATGGTAAGCTATGCAACCATAACCCATGCCACCACAGTGCACTGCTAAAACTAACACCCTGGATATCAAAGGTTATATCACAAATGTCATTGATGACATCACTGATGACATCACATATCTAGACCACTTTCTTTTTGTTCACTGACATATCTAGGCCTGCTGTTTTTTTTTCACTGACAGTCAGAATATGACAATTCAAATGGTGCTATATATCTAGACGTTAACCTTGTCATATGTTCTTAAAGTACTTTGCTTTGGGTTTGGTCTCAGCTCATGGTGCATATAAATCAGGCAATAAGCAGGCTTCAAACACACATACATTTGTATAGATGAAGAAGAACTTTAATGTTATTGACATTTTCTGATAATGTTGTTTCTGTCTTCCTTACTTTAGTTTTCATCTATGTGCCTCTAATTTGTATGCATTGTGGGTTTTCATATGTAGTGTTTGCACTAACACAAGTGTGTAGTAAGTCTTGAATTGTTAGCTATTTCTTCCATGTTTAACATATTAATGAAAATTCTGAAAAGGCAGTATTCATTATTTTACTATCCAAAATTAACAGATTAAAAATATTGTACTTATATGGTGCATGCTGCAGCCATTGCCTATGTGTATGCATGATTGGGTTCCTGTATTAAAAACAACACTTCAATATCATGTTTTGTTTAGATGAATACATTCTTTATTACAGTAAGTAGTTCATCTTAGATCTCCCGGTCACCCCTGACATCCTGTTACAAACATTATAAACACAACCCCTTGTGGGGCCTTTTCATCAGCATTAATGTCATATGTGATGTCATCTTTGATGTCCTGGGTGTTAGATTTAGCAATGCACAGTCGTGGCGCGAGTTATGGTTGCTTAGCTTACCGTTACTGGCAAATTTCTTGGGGTTTTTGGTTTTACTCATAACCATGATGTCCCTTTAACAACGTTTTTTTCACTTAATTTCATAGGTTATTAGTGCAACTTAACCATAGCGTCCCTTTAATAACGTTTTTTCACTGAATTTCATAGGTTTTTACCAGTGCACCCTTCATTTTCTACCAGTTCCTTATTTTATATTCACCCTCAATATAGCAGCTCCAGAGTCTGCAGGGAAGTCATTTAGGGGTGGACATGGGTCGCAACTGCGACCCCTGACGTCTCCCTTGCTACCCCTGTGGTCTCCCATGCTACCCATAGCATTATTTTAATGCAATGTCCTGGGCTTTGGCCAGCGCCATGTGGCTCTTTCCTTCTGCAGTGGCTGGCGTTCTTGTTCAGTCCTCTTAAAAAAATTAAAAAGAACAGGATTTCCACAAGTCTAACACTTTTAGCAGTGACACTAAATAAGCAAGAATAGGAATACCAAATAATTTGTCTTTCTGGAATTCTATACAATAATTGCTAGACTCATGAAAGGTTTATTTCAGGCACACTTCAGGGAGTGACTCACTGATTTAGTCTTAATCACCTCAACTCAGCCTTTCATCCTTCTGAGGTCGATAAATTAGTACCAACACAGGTTGGGTGATATTGTATGTATATTTGTTATATATAAAGCGCATAAGCGCAAGTGCTACATAATAACACATCATTATCATTTGGCCATGGACGTCTGCTTGCATTCACAGTAATTTGGTAACATGGGCCTATACACACTCATCTTAACGATGTATATGGCGATCCATTCATGTATGAAATGTATATCACATTATAGTGATATCGTAACCATATTTTTCTTAGTGTACTTAAGGACAATGCAATTTGATGCCACTTCCTGTTTTGTCAAGGGGCAAAAGGTCGTGTTCCGTCGCTTCCTGTGATATCACTTTGGGGAGGGGTAAAATGACATCACTTCCTGTGATGTCATCAGAGGTCAAGGGACGTGTGATGTCACTTCCGCTACCCCTGGCATTTTGGTGAAATGGCGTCCATTAGAGTCTGCTGACAGTACAGAAATGCGCAGACATCATGTAGCATTCACAAAGCCCAGAAGCACAGGGGAGAACAAAAAATGCTCTATCCTTCAACCAACAAACACATACAAATTAGACAACATTACTCATATTACTAAGCAGAAATATACCTTTTTGTACAAAATCGTCATTTGAAAATGTAGAAATACAGTTTTCATTCAGCATACAATTTAATGCAATGCACCAAGCACAAACCATAACTGTACTCCTCATATTATCACTTCAGTAAAACTCTTCATACAGACTCACAAAAGCCAGGAGCTCATTCCAAAACAACCTCTTACAAAATAGAAAGTAGACTGTGTTTATTTCTGTGTTATTACCATTCTTCATATTAACATTCTCATAAGTAAAACACACTATTTTTTTATATTCACAGAAATGGCAAACACACTTGAGTGGTTGGAAGAAAATTTCCCAAAAGATGAAATGAGTGATGATAACATCTCTAATGGCAAACAATACATCTTTTAATATAAACATATAATGTAATTCATACAGTACTCAGTCAAATCATAATTTACTTTCTTCTTATAGCAAATACTTTACATGAAGAACCAATACCCCAATCTAATTATGAAGAATCCCAAGAATCACAAAGACAATCTCTGTCCCCAAACAACTGCACATATTGAAATCATGATCTTGTCTGCAAAATTGGATGAACTTAGTAATGACTTTGATGAACTTTTTAATTATGTTAAAAAATATGTTATTCAAAATGTTTATTGTCGCTGTCCTTCTTGTACCTGTCCCGCTTGCCCCTAGCAAGCACCCTCATCATATTCCTGAAATTTAATTGAAAGACACTTTGATGAAACTACACTCCCTCGCTGCCCTGATGATTAATGTACTGAAATTCCAAATTCCCGCATTTATGTTTTCCATTCCGTTACCCTATCCCTTTCATAAATACATTTCTTTTTTATGCTATAAATATCTTGTATAGTTTTTTTATTGTGCATTTAGTTTATTTTCAATCAAGAAAAACTTTTGCAGATTTAAAAGAAACTCAAACATTTTGACATTTTACAAAATAAGCAAAAAAGAGATAAAAAAATCATATGTATAAAACATAAATGCAATCATACAATGTGATTACTGCAGATACATGCGACTACCTAAAGTGTCGCCAGTTTCCATATATAAAAAGCTGCAGCATTCACAACTATAGATTCCACCCCTATCAATGCGGGCCAAAATTGATCTCTCTTTATATTCTTTATAGATCTCACAAAACCCCTGTAACCTTTAACATATAATGGCTTCAATGCAGTGCACAATGTAAGTATATGTCTACTTGTTTCTACCTCAATAAGGCAATATGCAAACATCATCTTGCACAGTTTTTTCCCACTTGCTCATACATTCCTTTGTGTGTATGTTAAACCTGAGTTGCATTGTAAATCGTCTAAGATCTGAATTAGACCATTTTATTAAATAACTTCTAGGTTTACCATTTTTAAAACCCTGAAAGGAGTATTCTCTGTACCTCTTAAGACTATGCAGTCTGTCTATAGCCCTAACTGTGATGCCGGAAATGCATCTGAGGGACAGGGCCTCTGAATCCTTGTCCTTTCTCTGTTTTTACCGTGTGTTCTGTCATGTTTTCTGCCCAGGAGTCCATGAGGGACTCCTGGCAGTGCAGCTCTCTTTTGATTTGGTGAACAGACCCATGGGATACCCTTATGGCACCCATGGGTAGGGGTACAACCCTGTGCCCCTAGTGTATGTTTTTGGGCACCTGTGGGTGGCCCACAGAGCAGGGTATGGGCTGGTGGCAGCTCCATGCTGAATTTGACAGGTGCTCTGGGTGTCCTCCATTTTGGGATACCCAGGCCCTGCCATTGGAATCAGTTGATTCCTGATAGGAAACAAGATGGCCCCTGTGGCCTCTTGCTTTCTATTGCCTGTTATCTTGTTTTTCCCAAAGTCCTGGGAAGCCCTGACTCTGTCCCTTCCCCCTGACTGGCTGTTGGGTGGAAGTTCCATATATGGTGTTGTTGTGAAGGCCCAGCTAGACTGACTGGAGCCTTCCCAGTGACTGTATGTTGTGGGTACCTCCTGTGGGTGGGACCTGGGTGAATGGAGTGTGTGACCAATATACACTCCTTGTTGTGGTTGTCTGGTTTCTGGCATGAGAGACAAAGACTGAGACAGCCCTGCCCGAAACTGGCCTGAATGCAGTGTGTAGTGTTGAATGGCTGGGTACTTGTCCCAATCCACATTCCTTGTTGTGAGTGTCTGAAAGGGAGGAGTGTGGCCTGAATGCACTGTGTGCCTGATTGGCTGACTGACTGCATGAATGCCCTTCTGTGTGATTGGCTGCTGTGTGTGTGCCAGCAGTGTGGATGAGAGACAGAATAGTATATCTGGGGACCTCTCACCACTGGAAATTGTTCAGAAGCATTCAGAAGCTGAGTCTCCACTCAAGAGTAACTGGATTTGCTGATCCTCGACGTCCAGCTGGAAGAAGAAGACTTGCTGTGGCATTTGCTTCGACGGAACTGAAGGTTGTCGAAATTGTCGAGGGCTGACCCGAGAGAGGACCTGGCTAGGCGCCCTCTTCCCGTGCTCCGAGGGACCATCGAGCACCGCTGAATCTTCGCCGAAGCGCCCTGGAAGTCAGACCCTCGAAAGGCTGCCGACCCGAGACGGGACCGCCGAGGAGATCGAAGTGAAGCACCCGGACATCGACGCCGTCGAAGTCCATTGCCGTCGACCAGGGTTCGCAGGTCTGTGTAACCGCTGGAGGCCCGTCGAAGTTGTGTGCCCAGCCGTGGGAACCACTTGACGCCGTGCCGCCGACGATCGGAGCCGTCCGCTCCATTGCCTAAGAACATTCAATCGAAGGACTCTCTCGACCGCATCGTCGACCGCTTATCCTGCCGGAGAAAGTCGAGGACGACCAACGCGCCGAGGAGAAACCTGCCGGTGGGTTTCCCGCCACCCGACGACCCCAAAGACTCGGACGACTCGACGCCCTTGCTGGGCTCCCGTCTCTACAATCTTTGCGGTCCAGAACTATTGTCATCGAGGTGCCCCGCACACCTCCGCCTTGCAGGACGCCGACGCCCCGACGCCGACGAGCACCGCTCGGACGGAGCTGCCGCCTCTTCGACAACGTTCGGCCTCGTTTGTCGACGGACGTTCGACGCCCCGTGCCTCCCGCCTGAAAAGGAAGGCATTCAAGAAGGGCCGTCGATTCCCCGTCGCCGAACAGCGAGTCCCTCGACGCTTGTCGACGCCTTTTCGAGGAACTCGACTCCACCAGGTACATTGGGGGGGTAAAAACATTATAGGAGAGAAATAGACTATTGAACAATATCTGGACTGGGCTGGTGTTATATCTCTTTATTTTGCAGGTTGCCCAGGTGGGGGGATCTCCACACAGAACTGTGTCCAGTAGCAAGGGCCAGTATTCTGCCTATTGTTTCAACCCTCTGTTATCTCTCCTCTCTCTATTGCTGGTTTCCTTCTTATTGATCTGTGTGCCATTTCTACAGTATTGTGAATGCACTTTAATGAGGTCTAATATTAGTGGTACCACTTTAGAATTGTAGATATTTACCATTGCTGATTTTCCTGAGCACAAAGTGCGTTATTGTGATAAGTGTACATAACCCTTGAATATTAATTATATAAAGACTGTGTTTTCAGTAATACAGTGTGTGGACATTCCTTTGTGGGGGCTTGGGGATACACTGTACTTAAGAACCAGCCTGCATCACCTCCTGAGAAGCTAGGCCTTGATTGCTCGCCCATCGCTACCGTATTAGAGAATCTTGGCTGGGGTCCTCTGTGCCTCCCCTCTACCATATAGAGAGCAGAAGTACAGACCCCCCCACCGGTCTTCTTTACAAAGCTGGTGGCAGCGGTGGGATGCTTATGGTTTTAAGACTCAGTGTATAACCGTGCCACTTACAAAATATCCGCACTTTATTAGATTAAGGTTTGGGTGTGTACCAAATAACTGCATTACAGGCAATGGAGCCCATTGCAAATGGTAAATTGACTCGGATGAGCTTAGAGGCTCTCCAGAGTGCTTGTGAAGCCAGGGAGTTGGACTTTGTGGATAAGTCTAGGGCTGAGCTGATAGCTGCCCTGGTGGACTACCAGACTGATGGTGAAACCCTTGATGAAGGGGGGGATGCAACCAGTGAGGACTCTGCCCCTGGGGTTGTCGCTGAATCTGTTTCTGGGAATGCCACCATTCCTGCTGCCTCTGTTCCAAACCCCAGCAATTCCATGGAACTTGAGTTATTAAGGATGAAATTGGCCTTTGAATATCGCAAGTTGGAAATAGAAGCTGAGCTTAAGAAAGAGGAGCTGGCACAGCAAGTGGAACTCAAGAATAGGGATCTTGCGCTCAAAGACAAGGACACTGAATGTCAGAGAATCCAGCTAGAGAGAGCTAGAGTGGAGACTTCAGCTAGACCAATTGAGAGTGGCAGGTCCCCAGCCACCAAGTTTATGAAAGATTTGGTTGGTGTGTTTGTGGAGGGTTCAGATATCCTCCAATGGATTGAAGCGTTTGAAATGGCTTGTGCAATTCATGATGTAGATAAAAGAGATTGGGCTAAGTGTTTGTTAAGCAGAGTGCCTCAAACTGGATATGACTGTATTCTGAAGCTGAGTGTGGAGGAAAGGGGTCAGTATGAGTGTATGAAGTCTGCTTTGATTGCCAAGTTTGGCAAGACACCTACCCAATACCTTAAAAGGTTCAGGGATTTTAAGAAAAGAGAGAATGTGTCTTGGGTTGACTGGGTGAGTACTGCGCACATGAACATGATGGGGTGGATTGACGGTTACAAGGTGAAAACTTTTGTTGAGTTGTCCCACCTCTTGTTTTTTGAGCATTTTTCTGAAGCCTGTTCACCAGAGCTGCGTCAGTATGTGGCTGACCAGAACATTTTGGACCCCTTTAAGCTGGCTAGGTTGGCTGACAAGTGGGTCTCCCACCGGGTGTCCCCTAAGGACTCCAGTGGGAAGGACAAGGACAAAGAAAAGGGGACCTCTCAGAAAGCTGAGGAGTCCCAAAAGCAATCACAGTCGGGTAAACCAAAACCTTCCTCTCCTAAGACCCAAAAATCTGGTGGGGATAAGTCCTCTGTGGGTGGGAATAAGAGTAGTGGTCCACCTGCTGCAAAGCAGGTTCCCAGTGGTTCCAGTACCGTACCCCGCACTCCTGGCACTTGTTGGGATTGTGGGGCTCTGGATCACAAAAGGGGTGACCCCAAGTGTAAAGGTAAGGCACTTGGAGTACAGGCTGTCAGCCTGACCTACCCTTACCCCGTGGCTGAGGTGGAGGCCACTGTCCTCCCCTCCTCTACAGGAATCACATTTGGTGCTCCGGTAGAGATTTCCTTAGTGTCCCTTGGGGCCTGGGACCAGTACGCAGAAGTACTGGCAACTATCCCGCAGAACACCCGTAGGTTTTTGAGAAGTGTCCTCTTGAATGGCCAGCCTTCTACTGGTTTGAGAGACACTGGGGCAAGCATGACAGTGGTGGACAGGACCCTGCTCAAGCCAGAGGACTATGTAGGTGCTCCTCTGAGAACCACCAGGTTAGCTGGTGGGCCTCCCAAATTATCGCCTGTAGCCCTAGTCACACTCATGATTGGAGACAAGACAGCAAAGCTTCCTGTCCTGGTTCAGGACAATGTCCCTGCTAACATTCTGTTAGGAAATGATCTAGTAGAGTTGGGGTTGATCTCGGATGGTCTTCCCATGACTGCTGCTGCAGTCACTAGGTCACAGGTGACACCGGGTCTGGCTGTGAGTCAGGTATCCGAGCCAAAGGCGAGGCCTAAGGCAAGAAGAAGGAAGACCAAGAAGGCCACCTCTGTGGAGGGAACACCTTCTCTTCCTGCTGTTCCGACAGCACCCAATGGGATCCATGCTCCGGACGGGCTGGGTCCAGCGGAAAACCCAAACTCAACTCCTGTGGGAGAAGAGACAGAAGACTCTCCTGTGGGAGAGGTTCTCAACCCGGAGGATCATCCCGACCTTCAATGCTTGTTAGCTGAAGGGGGACCCTCCCGGGCAGACTTCTGTAAGGGACAGAGAGAGTGCCACTCTCTCGAGGGCCTGAGGAAACAGGCCCTGTCCCAGGCACAAGGTGAAGTGCCTAGGACATTCAAGATTTATTGGGAGGGTGAGCTCCTTGTTAGTGAGCCCACTAAGCCCGAACCTGGTGCCCGCAAGAGGTTGGTGGTACCCCAGGTTTACAGGCCCTTCCTACTGCAGTTGGCGCATGAGGTGCCCTTGGCTGGTCATCTTGGGACCAAGAAGACTAAGCAGAGGCTCTCTGCCCATTTCTACTGGCCACGGATGGGAGTAGAGGTGGAGTCCCACTGCAGGACCTGCCCAACTTGTCAGTTGTCTGGCAAGACTGGAGGCAGGGTCATTGCCCCACTGCAGCCATTACCAGTGGTTGGCACACCATTTGAGAGGGTGGGCATCGACATCGTCGGTCCCCTTGACCCTCCCACTTCAGGTGGACATCGGTTCATCCTGGTCTTGGTAGATCATGCCACCAGGTACCCTGAGGCAATACCCCTTCGGACTGTTACTGCCAAGGTGGTTGCCAGGGCTCTCCTGGGCATTTTCACCCGTGTTGGATTCCCCAAGGAGGTTGTCTCTGACCGAGGATCCAACTTCATGTCTAGTTACATGAAAACCATGTGGAAAGAGTGCGGGGTAACCTACAAGTTCTCCACCTCTTACCACCCCCAGACCAATGGTCTGGTTGAGAGATTTAACAAAACTCTCAAGGGCATGCTAGGTGCTTTGGAAGAGCCCCTAAGGAGGAAATGGGATCTCCTCCTGCCATGCCTGCTGTTTGCTTACAGAGAGGTACCTCAAGAGGGTGTTGGTTTCAGCCCCTTTGAGTTACTCTTTGGACATCCCGTGAGGGGGCCCCTCGCCTTGATCCGAGAAGGCTTGGAAGCCACCCCTCCAGGTCCCGCCAAGCAAGTGGGGGACTATGTGTTAGGCCTCAGGCGGAGGATGACACAAATGATGGGTCAGGCAACAGCAAATCTCAAGGCCAGCCAGGAATTGAATAAGTACTGGCATGACCTGAAAGCTTCGCAAGTGGATTGGACTCCGGGACAGGAAATCCTTGTGATGGAGCCTACCAAGCCTAGAGCTTTGGCAGACAAGTGGACTGGACCCTTCAGGATCATCTCCAAGATGGGCGAAGTCAATTATCTGGTGGACATGGGAGCCTCTGGGGTAGCCCCCCAGGTATTCCATGTCAACAGGCTCAAGCCTTTCCACAGGCGAGCAGAGGTCTCATGTCTCTTGCTAGCTTCAGGGCAAGAAGAGGATGAGAGTGAGCCCCTTCCTGATTTGCTGCATAGCAACCCTCAGGATGGCTCAGTGGAGGGAGTACAACTCTCTCCCGATTTGACAACAGAGCAGCAGAGGGCCTGCCGGGCTTTGCTCCAGCAGTATGCCCCTCTGTTTTCACTGACACCGGGCCTTACACCGTGGTGTAAGCACGAAATTGACACTGGTGACAGTGTGCCTGTCAAAAGCAGGAGCTATCGTATGTCAGATACCGTCAAAAACCACATCCAGGCTGAGGTCGCCAAGATGTTGGATCTGGGTGTTATTGAACCCTCCACCAGTCCCTGGTCCAGTCCAGTGGTCCTTGTCCCCAAGGCAAGTTCCCCGGCGGGTACCAAGGATTGGAGGTTCTGTGTGGACTACCGAGGAGTCAATGCCGTCACCAAAACTGACGCGCACCCATTGCCCAGGGCTGATGAGCTCGTGGACACTATAGGTGCTGCCAAATTTGTGAGCACCTTTGACCTTACCTCAGGCTATTGGCAAATAGCTCTGACGGACCATGCCAAGGAAAAGACGGCATTCTCCACACCTGAGGGACTCTACCAGTTTAGGGTCATGCCCTTTGGGTTGAAGAATGCCCCTGCCACCTTCCAGAGATTGGTCAACCATGCGCTCAGTGGGCTGGAAGCCTTTTGTGTGGCTTACTTAGACGACATTGCCGTCTACAGTTCCACCTGGGAAGAGCATTTGACACATCTGGATAAGGTGTTGCAGGCCTTGAAAAGGGCTAACCTCACTATCAAGGCCACCAAGTGCCAGATAGCTCAGGGGAAAGTTACCTATCTTGGTCATGAGGTAGGAGGGGGTCAAATCCAACCTCTCTCCAGTAAAGTACAGGACGTACAGAACTGGGAGACGCCCACTACTCAAACCCAGGTGAGAGCCTTTTTGGGCCTCACTGGGTACTATCGCAATTTCATGGCAGACTATGGAACCATAGCTGCACCCCTGACAGCTCTAACTTCACCCAAACAGCCTAGGAAGGTTAATTGGACTGAAGACTGTCAGAGGGCCTTTGATGGCTTGAAAGAAAGTCTGTGTAGGGCACCTGTGTTGAGTGCGCCTGACTACAGCCGACCCTTTATCGTCCAGACGGATGCCTGCGACACCGGAATTGGAGCTGTCTTGTCCCAGTTAGATGACAAAGGGAGAGAACATCCTATCATATTCATCAGTAGACAACTCAAGGGTAGAGAACTTAGGTGGGCTACTGTTGAAAAGGAATGTTTTAGTATAGTTTGGAGCCTTAGGCGTTTTAGGCCCTACCTTACGGGGTCCACCTTCAAGGTCCAAACAGATCATAAGCCCCTGAAGTGGCTTATGCAGATGAAGGGTGAGAATCCGAAATTGCTCAGGTGGTCGATTAGCCTACAAGGGCTAGACTTCACCATAGAGCACAGACCAGGGAAGAGTCACGATAATGCAGATGGCCTTTCCAGAAGGTATGTTGACCGTCTGGATGAGGGTGTCTATCCCGTGGGAGATTAGGCACCCTCCACCTCAGTCTGGGGGGGGCGACTGTGATGCCGGAAATGCATCTGAGGGACAGGGCCTCTGAATCCTTGTCCTTTCTCTGTTTTTACCGTGTGTTCTGTCATGTTTTCTGCCCAGGAGTCCATGAGGGACTCCTGGCAGTGCAGCTCTCTTTTGATTTGGTGAACAGACCCATGGGATACCCTTATGGCACCCATGGGTAGGGGTACAACCCTGTGCCCCTAGTGTATGTTTTTGGGCACCTGTGGGTGGCCCACAGAGCAGGGTATGGGCTGGTGGCAGCTCCATGCTGAATTTGACAGGTGCTCTGGGTGTCCTCCATTTTGGGATACCCAGGCCCTGCCATTGGAATCAGTTGATTCCTGATAGGAAACAAGATGGCCCCTGTGGCCTCTTGCTTTCTATTGCCTGTTATCTTGTTTTTCCCAAAGTCCTGGGAAGCCCTGACTCTGTCCCTTCCCCCTGACTGGCTGTTGGGTGGAAGTTCCATATATGGTGTTGTTGTGAAGGCCCAGCTAGACTGACTGGAGCCTTCCCAGTGACTGTATGTTGTGGGTACCTCCTGTGGGTGGGACCTGGGTGAATGGAGTGTGTGACCAATATACACTCCTTGTTGTGGTTGTCTGGTTTCTGGCATGAGAGACAAAGACTGAGACAGCCCTGCCCGAAACTGGCCTGAATGCAGTGTGTAGTGTTGAATGGCTGGGTACTTGTCCCAATCCACATTCCTTGTTGTGAGTGTCTGAAAGGGAGGAGTGTGGCCTGAATGCACTGTGTGCCTGATTGGCTGACTGACTGCATGAATGCCCTTCTGTGTGATTGGCTGCTGTGTGTGTGCCAGCAGTGTGGATGAGAGACAGAATAGTATATCTGGGGACCTCTCACCACTGGAAATTGTTCAGAAGCATTCAGAAGCTGAGTCTCCACTCAAGAGTAACTGGATTTGCTGATCCTCGACGTCCAGCTGGAAGAAGAAGACTTGCTGTGGCATTTGCTTCGACGGAACTGAAGGTTGTCGAAATTGTCGAGGGCTGACCCGAGAGAGGACCTGGCTAGGCGCCCTCTTCCCGTGCTCCGAGGGACCATCGAGCACCGCTGAATCTTCGCCGAAGCGCCCTGGAAGTCAGACCCTCGAAAGGCTGCCGACCCGAGACGGGACCGCCGAGGAGATCGAAGTGAAGCACCCGGACATCGACGCCGTCGAAGTCCATTGCCGTCGACCAGGGTTCGCAGGTCTGTGTAACCGCTGGAGGCCCGTCGAAGTTGTGTGCCCAGCCGTGGGAACCACTTGACGCCGTGCCGCCGACGATCGGAGCCGTCCGCTCCATTGCCTAAGAACATTCAATCGAAGGACTCTCTCGACCGCATCGTCGACCGCTTATCCTGCCGGAGAAAGTCGAGGACGACCAACGCGCCGAGGAGAAACCTGCCGGTGGGTTTCCCGCCACCCGACGACCCCAAAGACTCGGACGACTCGACGCCCTTGCTGGGCTCCCGTCTCTACAATCTTTGCGGTCCAGAACTATTGTCATCGAGGTGCCCCGCACACCTCCGCCTTGCAGGACGCCGACGCCCCGACGCCGACGAGCACCGCTCGGACGGAGCTGCCGCCTCTTCGACAACGTTCGGCCTCGTTTGTCGACGGACGTTCGACGCCCCGTGCCTCCCGCCTGAAAAGGAAGGCATTCAAGAAGGGCCGTCGATTCCCCGTCGCCGAACAGCGAGTCCCTCGACGCTTGTCGACGCCTTTTCGAGGAACTCGACTCCACCAGGTACATTGGGGGGGTAAAAACATTATAGGAGAGAAATAGACTATTGAACAATATCTGGACTGGGCTGGTGTTATATCTCTTTATTTTGCAGGTTGCCCAGGTGGGGGGATCTCCACACAGAACTGTGTCCAGTAGCAAGGGCCAGTATTCTGCCTATTGTTTCAACCCTCTGTTATCTCTCCTCTCTCTATTGCTGGTTTCCTTCTTATTGATCTGTGTGCCATTTCTACAGTATTGTGAATGCACTTTAATGAGGTCTAATATTAGTGGTACCACTTTAGAATTGTAGATATTTACCATTGCTGATTTTCCTGAGCACAAAGTGCGTTATTGTGATAAGTGTACATAACCCTTGAATATTAATTATATAAAGACTGTGTTTTCAGTAATACAGTGTGTGGACATTCCTTTGTGGGGGCTTGGGGATACACTGTACTTAAGAACCAGCCTGCATCACCTCCTGAGAAGCTAGGCCTTGATTGCTCGCCCATCGCTACCGTATTAGAGAATCTTGGCTGGGGTCCTCTGTGCCTCCCCTCTACCATATAGAGAGCAGAAGTACAGACCCCCCCACCGGTCTTCTTTACACTAACCATGCCCATTTCAATTGTTTTCCTTTTTATGAGTGGCACACAGTCCGGCCGCTCACGTATTGTGACCACAGTGAGACCAATTTTGGACAGGAAGTCTTCCATAAAAGTATACAGGTCTTTGTCAAACTTATTTGGGCAAGGTTTATCCAAATCTTTGCCCAATAATTGGAGAAGTTGATTCAAACCAAGGGACATCATATCAAATTTAAAATATAGAAGAACCCTTTTAATTGACCAACATGAAAGCAAAGATTGTATACCATACTCCAATCGCAAGGCTTCTACTGGGACCCCTCTGGGCTTATTCATCATTGAGCGGAGCAGTTTTGCCTCAATTTGTCAAGCCAAGCTACTTCCACGGTTGATAGGGTCTCCAGGGCGTAGAGAATGGCCGGACATATGCTAGTTTTATATATTTGGATATATCCTTCTATATTACTGCCACCCTTGTGTTCAACATAGGTTTTAATGGCTGCCCATTTCCTCCATATTTTTGTGCTGATGTGATCCTTATATTGAGAGGCAGATGGTTTGGACCATATAGGGAAGCCCAAATAAAGAACTTCTTTAACAGTGACCAAAGCTGTGCTGCCCAGATGCTACTGATATTTTCCTAATTTAGCATGAGAGTCTTTCAGACGCATAGTTCTTGTTTTGTTTTTGTTTATAACCATAACAGTTTCTTTAGCATATTGGTTTAAGAAGTTTAGTGTACACTGAAGACCAATCTGCGTTTGGTCAAAAATGATGATGTCGTCTGCATATGATATGCTAATAATTTTGACTCCATTTATGGTTGGAGGAAAGTTTCTAAACACCTTAAAGGCTTGTTCCATATCAGCTCTATAGATATTGTAGAGAATAGGGCCCAGCGCACAGCCCTTTTTGATCTCCTGATCCGTAGAAGTATATTTCGACATTGACCCCTTTTGGTTCAGGCAAACTGCAACCATGGTATTTGTGTAAAACGTTTGGATGTAATAGAGCAAGGCAGGATTAATGCCCCAGTCTTTTAGTTTTCCCCAAAGTCTACTTCTGGAGAACAAGATGAAAGCATTTGAAAAATCAACGTAGCAACAATAGAGCGTTTTCATCCCTTTGGGCATAATGCCCTTAGGTACTTTAATGTCCCCATGTTGGTGGTGGTATTGTGTTTTCTTCCTGAATCCTTTTTGGAATTTGCTCAATATGTTCTTTGTTTCCATCCAGGTACTTAGTTGTTCCAATAAAACATTAGCAAATAGTTTCAGTCTTGAGTCTGCCATCGCCAGGAGGTGATAGTTTGTTGGTATAAGTCTGTTACCCTTCTTTAAAATGGGGTCTAAAATAGACTGGTGACAGCTCTCAGGTATTTGACCGCTCTTGTGTATTTTCATAAAGTATAATACCAATGTCCTGGCCCAAAGTGTTGAATCTGCCTTAAATACCAGATCACACCAAACAATTGGCTGCCCCAGATCTATCACTGGCATTACGCATGCAGTTGGGGAGTACAGATTTTGTATATGTTTTGTCCATATTTCCTGTGATATAGGGTTTAAGTCAATCTGAGAAGATGTATTTCTAAAGCTATTGGAGTTACGCCAGAATTTGACCTTATTGTCCAATCTCAACCATCGGAACAAGTTCATCCAATTCACCATTCTAATAGATGCTTTGTGTGATTTGTGCCAATTTCTGTATTTTGTAGCCAGATTTATCCCAATCTTCTTTTTGGAGTCTGGAGATATCTCCATATTTATTTTAACAGCACCTGTGTCCCTACAATATTGTCTCTTTCTCCCTAATACAATTGCATAAAGGGGTTATGCTGGCAATCATGAGGATTCTGAATCTGAGCTTTATTGTGGTTAGCATATGATGTCCTCATCACCCTAATCATTTATTTTAGATTCCATGAAGCTGTTGTGAGCAAAGTGGCCAAATTCACCACATTTTTGGTTAAGACGTTGTTCACCCATTTGATGTCACTTTGAGCCCAACATAATCTGTTACTAGCTGAGTTTCTTGTTATTTTGGCACATTTTTTAGAAATCTCTAGTACAACTTTTAGAGTTGTTTACCAGCATAATCCTCCGTGGTCACTAACCCTATTATGGGTTACCACTATTGGACTACACTGCAATCGTGTTTCCCTGTCTGCTATGACATAATCAATTAATGTTGTAACAATGCCATTTGTCCACGTATATAGCAGATCAGTATCATTACTTGGCAACATCCCCAGAGGTTCCAAGTCGAAAAAATCAAACAATGACGGCCAAGAATGATTCAGCCCCAAGTTGTTACTATCAGATAGGTGTAGCAGTCGTCTATTAAAGTAACCGGCCAGCACCACCTGTCCTGTAGGTGAAATTTACGACCATTGGAGTATCGCCTCTGTTATTAGTCACTGTATTGATGTGGTCCGGGAGCCATCCGGTGGATTGTAGATATTAAAGATTAGTGTTTCAGCTAGGGGGAGAGATGATGTCTGCAATATGCCCATTAATATGTTCGGGGATTGATTTTCTTTGGTAAGTGGTGAGAGTTTTAAGTGTGACCTAGCTCATATGGCGAGGCTGCCACTCCCCCTACACTTCTTAGGTCATGTAGCATTTTTAAATAAGATTTGATATCCATCGATATGGAAGCTCTTATTGCACCATGTTTCCTGCAACAAAAATATATCCACCACTTTCAAGAGTGACTGACCTTTAGGGTTCAGCAAGAATGAATGGTGCCCTCTCAAGTTCCAAGACACCCATTTCAGATTTGAAGTAACGTTCCCTTGTCAGTTGGCCCTGTTATGTTTACGCGTTGGCCTCCAGAGGAAAGAGGTTGCTGTTTTGGTCCCTGCCTGAGAGCTGTGATCTTGCAAGGCTCTTAGTGCTTCTCTCTCCGTGGGCTGTGTCAAAGTTGGAATGATTTTCATAGCCTTTCCCTCAAAGTCCGGCTTATGGCCTGATATTTTCTGGCATGCTATTAATGTATATCCTGCCATCAGAAGAGTGTCCTCATGCGTTTTTAGCATGGCAACCATTAAAGGTGATGCAAACTCCACCAATGCCTAATTTGTATTACTTTTCCATCGTGGCAGTTCGATTTTCAATATGTCTCTGGACTGAATGAACTCCAGATATGTCAACTGCTTAAAAATAGACAATAATACTGATCTATATATGAACGGGCTGTAAGGAATTGGATTAGTCTCCTTCAGAATGGCCCAAGTGCCTCTATCTTTTAGGGCACAAGGGTGGATAATTGGCAGTGCAATATTTGTTTTGGCTGGCAGTGAGCTCTTCTGTGGATCATTATTAGACTTTTGAGGGACATTGCAGACCCCCACAGATTGTATTGGCACTGGTAAAGTACTTAGAACTTTATTCTCCACTCGATGTCCCTTTTTAGGGCCTGATAGTTGGTTTGTCATCTTATTAATTGTGTCTTTGACTTTCGTCCCCTGCAATTGTATTTGTCTGCCAGGCCCTTCAACATCACTTTGTTGTGGTCCTGTGCACTTACACTAACACTGCTTCAGCACCTTTTGGATTGTCGGTGTTTGTAATGTAGGCAGTGTGTTTGTTTTCCGAGGAGATCACTTATTTATTAGTGCCTTTTTTAACTCTGCAGGAGGAGAGATTTGAACTTCCTCAGAGTCCCAGCTCTGCTTGGTGTTGCCATTTAATACACAAAAAAGATTTTCCTTGCATGTGGATCTCATTTTTTCCAGCTCATGCGAGGTCAATAATGTTCAACCCCCTGTCTTTTTGCTCAGCCCTGGTGGTTATAAAAATGCCCATTTTCCTAGATATAATTGTAATTATGTCTTGCAGTTTGAGTGAAAGTTTTTGCCTAGCCCTAAATTCATTCATTATAGATATAGATATAGATACAATATTAGGGCTTGTGCAGCCATCTTACATGCAAGTGCCGCCATATAGTTCATCATTGCAGCTTCTTCTGCCAGACTTAATTCACCAGTTAGGACTGATTCAGCATCCACCTCAGAGTCCCTTGTATTAGAGGAGTCAGAATGTGAGGCAAAAACCTTCATATCTAGTGTGTATAACAGGCTGATCTTGTATATTTTCTTACATGATTTTGTTTTTTTTTAAAAACAATTTGTAATCTGCGGATTATACGGCAGTTTTGGGGTATCTGTTTATGAAATAAGGTTTCCACGGACAGCTTGCACTGTCCAGACATGTCTGTTCTTGCATGGCAAACATTTAATTAGTCCATGGACATCGTACCAGTTTGCAGACAGCCATGCGTATGTGCCCGGCTGTCTCATGCCCAATGGTGTCCGCAGGCGGCCGTCAGCACTGCGGACGTCTGGGAATGTCATCATGTGACCGCACCATGTGACGTGACAGTGTATCCAAGAACAGTGTCCATCACTGGGTGTGGTGGTGTTTGACCACCATTGTGGTCTACCGAAGGCTCGGGCAGCCAAGGTAAGATGTACTGAGTGCAGGGACATACTCAGTCATGGAAGACCTGGGCTGTACTCCTACAGGACCACCTCCATGCACCACCACACCAGATCCAACCACTCGGGTGCTCTGAAAAAGGCTGTTCCTTTCTCAGGGAAAAGCAGGTTGACCGCCTCTACCTCATCTTCCTCGACTGCTCCTGCCATCACACAGGCTACTCCAGTTGGAAAGAGTGTCCCGGTGGACGCTTCACAGGATATACAGAATGCTGTTGACCCTTACCTGTCGAGGGTCACTGTACTATGTTTGTCCTGCCATGCACCGATCTGCCAGGTGAGCAGATTTGTAGTGATATGATATGTTATTTATAACACGCTTAATACCCAGAGGGTTCTAAGCGCGGACCCGGGGATCGAACCTGTGTTGCTCCATGTCGGCTTGCTTCCAAGGCAAGCACTTTTCCGCTGAGCTATCTTCTCAAGACAAAGTGCTTTCGGGGCCATGAACAAGGAGCACGAGAAACACTTTTAAAAAAAAAGTATATTTATAAAAGTATATTTATAGATTTTTTATAATGTGCTTAATACCTGAGTTTGTTTTCTAAGCTCAAATCCGGGATTCAAACCTTTGTTGCTCTGCGTGGTCTTGATTCCAAGATCAGCATGTTGCCCTTGTGCTATTCTCCATTCACTGATATTGACACTAACTTTAATGAAAGAAACGCCCAACATCTTCCACTGTCCACCTGCCCCTCCATCTCTGTGGTTGGTGCCCCTCCCCCCTGTCCCTCCCGCACCTTACCTTGCCTTTCCGGCAAAAAACAAAAAAGCCCAAAAGAATACGAAATCACTAAATACAAAAAACTGTTCATTTAGGAGTCACAGTTAAAAAACAGAACTCAAACAAAATATCACAGGACCCTTTGAAGCCTGCATAGTGTGCGGACACCTAGAACATTCCAAGCATGGGGTCTGGGAATGAAAATCATTTAAATTGTTTTTCATTCAAAAATTGGGGCTCTTAAAACAACCCTTTTTTCTCTTTTTGGCTTGTATTTTTTGGTGGATTATTTGGTTTTATGTAATGAAGTATCAAATGTTCTATTGAACTTAATTTTTTTTTATATTTCACAAAAAGTGCCTCTCATTTTCTTCTATTTTTACTTATTGTCTACTTCAACTACTAAAATATACTTGACTCCATATTGTATGTGTTCAGTCAAACTGCTTCAATGCATTTTGAACGTTTTCAAGAAAAATCTGATGGTCAGTCAGATGCACTCCATCTCTCTGAAAAATGTTGACAATGTCAAATTTGATACTTTCACTATGAAAACATGTCATGCCAACATCCAGTGAAAAATGCACATGCAACTTTGTTCACTTTTCGCCTTGCTTTTTCAATTTGTGGACAAAATAAATTTGACCGCATGAACATTTGTGTCTGAACTATTTGGGAAAAAAATAATGTTTTAATGAGGAAACAGTTCCATCAACTTTCCAAATGTATCCTTCATTGCAAACTATAATGACATTCAGGCAAATTAGCACAAACTGTTGCCTCCACAGTGAACTACAATGATGTCCGGATGCTCCAAGTGAACCATATACTCACAAAAATGTAGGAATTCCACCAGCTTCATTCCTCGAACTCCATACCATGAAACCATGAACTCCATACCAAAATTCTCAGACAATCCACAGTGCTCAGAATACACATTCATTCAATGGATCCAAGAGTCTCCCAGAATCCAGAAAACTCTGCTTCCCCAAAGACATAGCCATAGGCATCTTCAGTGCAGTCACCCAACAAAACTCCTGCTAGATTATTTCCCTATGCCACACCCCGGAAGCCTGATTGGCTGATCCCCCGATGTCTGTGGACATCCATGACTGTAGGCAGTCTCAGAAGTCCCCTTTCCATGCCAGGCATTCTTAAAATAACCTGATGGAATGTGCCGTGTCCACAGATTACTGCAATGTCCATGGACACCATAGCACAGGGCAGCCATTCTACCCTTTCTACTTTCCTGTTTGTAACACTCCCTCATTGGCTGCTTTCAAACAGTGACACATTCATCCACCAATCACATCCAAAACCTCTACATGTAACCCTGTCATCGCAGTACAACACTTCGGATGTACTCTTGAATTCTCAGAGTACATGTCTCCTGTTACTTACATCCACCTGCATCAAAAACTACTGTAAAACTTTCCAAGATTTATATTTGCAGATTCACCATCTGAATCTAACAAGACATACCTCAGGTTTGCTTATATTGTTTTAAGTAATTTGTTTACTCTTTTACAAATGTATATATACAGAGTTCCTGTCACTTACCCTGTAATAAGTGTCTCAATAAGCATATTATATTTTGTAATCACTCTAGCAAATGCCATGTATTGCAGCATTCAGCACCTGCTCACAGCAAGTAGCAGGTATTGACAATGCTCTGCATTTAAAAATGTTTCTTTTTAGGAGCATTTTCATGAAAGTCAACACATGCATATGTGCATGTATAGCAGCACTGTGTGTAACCATTTTCTAAAAGAAAGGAAAAGCAGATTGAAATGATTTGTACAACATTTTTAAATGGCACTTGGTGGGTGGAAGCAGTACATGCATATTAGTCAACATGACCCATTCCAATCTACAGGTTTTTATCAAGTATTGTTTTTTTTTCTCTTTGCATTCTGTGACTTGTAATCTAACTTCTCCCATTGCACAACTCAGACTAAAAGGCCCACAATGCAAATAAAAAAAACAAGACTGGAAGGGAAGATTTGAAAATGTGAAATGTATATGTGCATTTTAACATATTTCTTTTTAGGGACATTTTCATTACACTTAAGCAATGAATATATGCATTTATAGCAGCACTTTGTGTGACTTCTTTATAAAAAATAAAAATAAAGCAGATACAAAACATGTGTACACCATTTTTGAGTGCCATTTAGGGTGTGCAAGTTTAATACCGTGGCAGAACAAGCATACTTGCTACTATGACCCGTTCCAATCTGTAAGTGCTTATCTAGTCCTCGTTTTTTGTCTGCATTCTGGGTAATGTAGTCCTAGTGCTGTAATGCAAAAAGTGCAACTGCAACTCACACAATACAAAAAAAAAAAAAACAAGACTTAATGTGCACCTACATATTGGAATGGATCATGTTGGCAAGTATGCATGTACTGCCAGCATATTAAACATCCACACACCAAGTTCCAATTAAACATGTTCTACAAATCTTGTCCATCTGCTTTTCTGTCCTTTCACAAAAAAGTTTCACATAGTGCTGTTATAAATGTGTATTTTTTTACTTTCATGAAAATGCTCCAAAAAGACCTTTTTTTAAACAGTCAGCATTTTACATGTTTTATTCCATATACATGTCACACTTTACAACCTCATTTATTACATTCCCACCTGCTCACACATATCCGTATACCGCCAAAGTTTCCATATACAGCACTTCACCCTACATATAAAGTACTCATCTTTCCCAACATCTACTATAAAACACCAAACACTGCTTCAACAACAATCCACCATTGCATTACCACTAGGTCACAGTTATCATATTCTTTAAAAACACTGGAACAAATTACAAATACATTCCACCACAAACACAGCACTTCTTTCATTAAAATAATAGCAGAAAAATAACCAACATTTTTGCCCTGTTTCTTCTAATGTGCCAAACAGCACTACTCATACTCCAATTGTTCTAACAACATAGTTAACAAACTTTAGTATACCACCCATAACACAACTTCATTAACTAATTTTCCCAACAACTCCTCCTACCTTCATCAATAACAAACTCCATTACTAAAAGTACTTCACTATTACCACATATACCCACAAACTTTCTTTTACAATTACAGTAAAGAAGAAGATTGCCAAAGACAACTACCGAAAAAAGTACATTCTTCACATCCTCCTAAGCAAGTACATTAATATACTAATATACAAGCCCTACAATAGCTCAAAGAAATCAATCAATTCTGCAAAGATATAAACATAGAGTTAAACTTAAGAGAAAGCACCCAAATAATTTAAGATCCACCACCAACTGGCCAATTTAAACATGTAGATCCTGTTACTGCAGCCAACATTTTAGACCAGTAAACAATTCACCCACTACACTGCAAAGACACCATAGAAAATACATTAGAAGCACATCAAATGCATCAAGCCAAAGGATCCCCAATGAGCATATGGGAGAAAAGTGTAGAAATGGATATGCGTGATTTGACCATGGCAGAATTGTTTGCAGTGGAATTGACCGTGGTCAATTTCATCGAGAATACAATTTAGCTGTGGCCAAATCTGGCAAAACCGTGATGCCCTCACCAACCCCAAAACAGACCAGACGTCCTTTGCAGGTCCCGCGAGGGGACCAGCATGCTAACAACAGGCAAGTCATTAATGGGCCCATTGTTAGCATGTGGCTCGAATGGGAATGGGGATGGTCTGTGTCCGGGTTCCCTGAATGGGGAAATACCGGGCCATCCAAAGTCGGAATGGCCTGGTATTTCCCCATTCAGGGACCACACACCCGGGCCCGAGTTTGGATGCAGCCATGCCCTTATTAAGGGTATGACTACCTCCAAACTCATAATGCAGCCCATAATGTTTTAATTTTTGACAGTAAAGTAGTACGTATGAGATGGATTAAGACCCAATTGTTAGAGATGGTACTGTAACCCTTTCAAAATCCAGATTGTTGATTGCTGAGTATCTTATTTTCTACTAACTATACATTTTTATAGTTTAACCGCAGTTTGGTAAATATTTTGGCACTGGAATCAATCGCTGCTAGGATTCTGTAACTAGACCGGCTGAATCTAGATGCTTTTTTGTAAATAGGTATTAGCACTGAGCATTTCTAGGGATTTGATATGTGTCCCATGCATACAATCTCTTTGAAAACTATGTTTAAAATTGTGTCTCATACCTTTATGTTTTCATTGTAAAGTAGATTTGGAATTCCCTCAGGGTCGGGGGCCCTGAAAGACTTCACATCCCCAATTAATTATTCAATTTCAGCTACAGAGAACCTAACACATAATTTATCCCCTATATTCCAATAATCTCTGCTGATCTCAGTAGTTTGCTCTTGATAGTAGAGAGACAGTATGTAGGTTTGCCTACAATTGATAGAAATAGCATTAATCTCTCGAATTCCTAGCATCTCAGAGCTATAATTTTTAAAGATGTGCCAGAATCTTTGCATGTTGCTGTCTTTTAATGCTACAAACATTAGTTTCCACTGTACAGAGGATATAGGACATTTATATATCCTATACCAATTTTTGTATTGCATTTTCAGTCCCCTTATTCTCATCGTTCTTATCTCAGAATCTTGTATGCTTCTTTTTAGCCAACGTATTACTATGGAGTTCTTTTTTTGTTTTGGCTACAGTTAGGTTATATATATTCTTATGAGTGCAACTTCCTGAGGTCATTTTGTGACAATGGTTCAGAGCCATAGTTAATGTGTTCTGAACTGTATTATGAAAGGTCTCCATATTAGAAAATGAGGAGAGATTGTCCTCAGTCATTGCCGCTATTAGCAAATCATGAATGTTGCATAGCTTGTTTCTGGTCCATTGTATTCGATTACCCCTATTGCTAATACAATAATCTCCTTTCAATCTCTTCTGACCCACCTTGTGTGTTATTTTCAGAGAGAATTCAATTATCACATGGTCACTAAGATTATTAGCAATAAGCCTAAAATCACTAATAGGTACATACCTACTTCAGACAGCACAAAATCAATCCAGGAACATCTGTTAGACTTAGTATAAAACAAGTCATCATGTCACACATTTATTACATGGCCTGCGGCAGTGGCGGCCATATAGTTATGGTTAAGATGCTAAACCCATGGGAAGAGTACTTTTTGGACGGCTTAGAACTTCCCTCCCCCTGGACTTTTTTGCAAAGTTTGGTGAGGCTTGGTCTGGGGGGGGGGCAAAGTTATAGGGGGGTCCCAAAGTTTTTTTTTTCCCATAGACTGAATGGAGAAAAACTTTGCTCATGCCTACAGCTCAAACCGCTGGACGGATTTTCACCAAATCTGTGCTAGGAGCGGTGGCTTGGTCCCAAAAGCGTGCTTTTGTAAATTTGGTTGAAATCTGTCCAGTAGTATTTCTTAGAACGACCAAAAAGTAGGTCCCAAAAAATGAGTGACACACTTCCCTGTTCGCTCCACGGACAGGACACCGATTTGCTTAGAGGGCAATGTGGTGTCCACAGACATCGGACGTGCCCGCTGATTGGATGGTCACAGTGTGAAGTGTGTCAGATTTTTGGAAATGCCCGCCATCTTGGATTCGCGTCCAGCGACCAGTGTCTGTGGACATCGCGGTAAAAACATATTAAAAAACACAACATTTCACTTGTCAAACTTATTAAATAATCTCTGGGGAGGTGAGGGGTGATGAGGATGGGATGGGACATGGCTTCAAGAAGCAAAAAAAAATGTTTTTTTTTTTTACAGCGAAAGTTCACAAACAGTCCGGATGTTTGCGTACAGGCTTGAAAAGTTTGCGGACACCTTAGCATTAGAGGGTTGGTGAAAAGCAGTTCTCGGATGACTTATAACTTAGGCGCCATTTAATGAAACTGCATGACATTTTGTGATTTCATTCCTGACCTGATTCTGAATGGGTTTGCATAGTTTGGTGGGATTCTGTCAAGAGGGGGCAAAATTAGAGGGGGGTCCTCAAATAATGTCAAGGCTTATAAATGAGGTGCCATTTGACGAACCTACATGTAATTTGGCAAACTGATAATAGATCTAGACATTAATGTTTTTTGCAAAGTTTGGTGGGATTTTGTCAAGGGGGGGCAAAATTAGAGGGGGGTCCCAAAATAATGTAAAGGTTTATAAATGAGGTGCAATTTTAGGAATCTACACTTATTTTGGCAAACTGATAATAGATCCAGATATAAATGTTTTTGTGAAGTTTGGTGGGATTTTGTCAAGTGGGAGCAAAATCAGAGGGGGGTCTCAAAATATTGTAAAGGCTTATAAATGTGGTGCCATTTGATAAATCTACACAAAGGTTTGCATAAATATTATAGATCTAGATATAAATGTAGGTACACAAAATAGTGATATACCTTTGGTGACTGAGGTGTAGCCTGTGGCCATGGGCAGTGGCCAGATTGTACGGGTCATAGAAGAAGGTCATGATCCGGACAATCAGGCTACTGGCCATGACGACGAGGGAGAACACATGGGGTTAAAGTGGCCATGTCCACTTGGACTGGCTTTGTGGTAAAGTTATTCAAAATTGGGATAGGTTTGAAAGGGAAGAAAAATGTGCTCGTGGTAATAAGGTCATAGGGTCCTCTTCTCGCCTTCTGCAGGCTGCCATGGAAAGCGAAGAGGGGCCCTGTATGGAACCCTGCCTTCCCTTTCCATGGTGGCTATCTTGAAAAGGATTTTCCTACCTACACTGTGACCTTCCTTTTTTCAGCACCCTGAGTTCCCACTTTGGAAACCTAGGGTCCTAATGGCCTTCATCCCCCAATACAGGGGCTGGAATGGGGGGATAATGGTCCAGACACCTCATTCTCATTATCCACCCTTGTTTGGGCTGATAACTTGGGCTGCCAGGCCGGTATCCACCGTTCCATCCCTGGAACGGGGGATAAACACCACAATATTGCCATTAGCCTAACACAAAATGCAAATGGAAATGTTGGAAAATCTTGAGTCAATGTACTTTACTTAGAAATATAAAGTGGTTGGAGTCTATATGTTTTTTTTGTTCGATTTATTAACTGTGTGTGTAAAGGAGCATTTCTTTTATTGTTTTTGGATGCATTTTTTTTTGGGCAGGAGAACTTAGAACGAAAAGTTGGGAGGGAAATGAGTGAAGAGGCACCAAAGACTAATATGTAGGTGCAGGTGGACAGGGGAAAATGTTGTACATGTGTTATTTCTAAGGTAGGGGGCAGTGTTTCTCATGCTCCTTGATTACAGCAGTGGTGTTGTCTCTTGGGGAGGAGAGATGGCATTAGCTGATTCCATTTTAACATAAATAGTAGTTTTGCTAAAGGTATATACTTTGTACTAGATTGTAAATAGATGAGTAGGAATAGGTGTTGGAGCTGTGCAAGGGAAATTTTGAACTTGAAAGTTCCTAGATCAGTAGAAAATGCAGTTCCAAACTGTCTGCGAAGCACAGATCTTATCGTGAAGTGCAGACGGGTTCTCGGACACTACATCATGCTGTGCACCAGCTTATGGTCATGTGGCACTGTCTGGAAGCTCTGCAATGAACGCAGATGTTCGTAGAAGTTATGGTTAAGTTGCACTAATAAAAACCTATGAAATTCAATGAAAAAACATTGTTAAGGGGATGTTAGGGTTAAGTTGCACTAATAAAAACCTATGAAATTCACTGAAAAAACTTTGTTAAAGGGACGTTATGGTTAAGTTGGAGTAATAATAACCTATGAGATTCAATGAAAAAGCTTTGTTAAGGGAACGTTATGGTTAAGTTGCACTAATAAAAACCTTTGAAAATCAATGAAAAAACTTTGTTAAGGTGATATTTTGGTTAAGTTGCAGTAATAAAAACTTATGAAATTCAATGAAAAAACGTTGTTAAATTGATGTTATGGTTACGTTGCGCTCCTAAAAACCTATCAAATTCAGTGAAAAAACGTTGTTAACGTGACATTATGGTTACAAGTAAAACCTAAAAACCCCTGAAATTCGTCAGTTATGGTAAGCTAAGAAACCATAACTTGTGCCACCACCGTGCACTGCTAAGAATAACACCCATAGCAAAAACAAAGAGGTGATGGCTGGAAGGTTTAGAATTAATCTTAACCACTGGCGTTGCTCTGGGCAACCCTCCAGACCACTGTTCTTCACCTGCCAAGCCATTACAGAAGGGGAAAGACCATATGCAAATCAGGCTTGGCCCCACCCCAAAAGGGGCAGTCCAGCCCGAACTGCTAGGTCACATCCCTTCTGCACGAGACCACAAGCATCCCCAAACATGTTTCGCCCTTGTTGGGGCTCATCAGTGAGGAGTAGCTTGGGTCTTTAGGCCCAGCAGGCACGGGACCCACGTCTGGGCATACCCGTCCCACTCGGGGTGACAAAGCAAAAACAAAGAGGTGATGGCTGGAAGGTTTAGAATTAATCTTACCCACTGGCGTTGCCCTGGGCAACCCCCCAGACCAACGTTCTTCACCTGCCAAGCCATTACAGGAGGGGAAAGACCATATGCAAATCAGGCTTGGCCCCACCCCCAAAGGGGGCAGTCCAGCCCGAACTGCTAGGTCACATCCCTTCTGCACGAGACCACAAGCATCCCCAAACAAGTTTCGCCCTTGTTGGGGCTCATCAGTGAGGAGTAGCTTGGGTCTCTAGGCCCAGCAGGCACGGGACCCACGTCTGGGCATACCCGTCCCACTCGGGTGACAAAGCAAAAACAAAGAGGTGATGGCTGGAAGGCTTAGAATTAATCTTAACCACTGGCGTTGCTCTGGGCAACCCTCCAGACCACCGTTCTTCACCTGCCAAGCCATTACAGAAGGGGAAAGACCATATGCAAATCAGGCTTGGCCCCACCCCAAAAGGGGGCAGTCCAGCCCGAACCGCTAGGTCACATCCCTTCTGCACGAGACCACAAGCATCCCCAAACATGTTTCGCCCTTGTTGGGGCTCATCAGTGAGGAGTAGCTTGGGTCTCTAGGCCCAGCAGGCACGTGACCCACGTCTGGCATACCCGTCCCACTCGGGGTGACAAAGCAAAAACAAAGAGGTGATGGCTGGAAGGTTTAGAATTAATCTTAAACACTGGCGTTTCTCTGGGCAACCCTCCAGACCACCGTTCTTCACCTGCCAAGCCATTACAGAAGGGGAAAGACCATATGCAAATCAGGCTTGGCCCCACCCCAAAAGGGGCAGTCCAGCCCGAACTGCTAGGTCACATCCCTTCTGCACGAGACCACAAGCATCCCCAAACATGTTTTGCCCTTGTTGGGGCTCATCAGTGAGGAGTAGCTTGGGTCTCTAGGCCCAGCAGGCACGGGACCCACGTCTGGGCATACCCGTCCCACTCGGGGTGACAAAGCAAAAACAAAGAGGTGATGGCTGGAAGGTTTAGAATTAATCGTAACCACTGGCGTTGCTCTGGGCAACCCTCCAGACCACCGTTCTTCACCTGCCATGCCATTACAGAAGGGGAAAGACCATATGCAAATCAGGCTTGGCCCCACCCCAAAAGGGGCAGTCCAGCCCAAACTGCTAGGTCACATCCCTTCTTCACGAGACCACAAGCATCCCCAAACATGTTTCGCCCTTGTTGGGGCTCATCAGTGAGGAGTAGCTTGGGTCTCTAGGCCCAGCAGGCACAGGGCCCACGTCTGGGCATACCCGTCCCACTCGGGGTGACAAAGCAAAAACAAAGAGGTGATGGCTGGAAGGTTTAGAATTAATCTTAACCACTGGCGTTGCTCTGGGCAACCCTCCAGACCACCGTTCTTCACCTGCCAAGCCATTACACAAGGGGAAAGACCATATGCAAATCAGGCTTGGCCCCACCCCAAAAGGGGCAGTCCAGCCCGAACTGCTAGGTCACATCCCTTCTGCACGAGACCACAAGCATCCCCGAACATGTTTCGCCCTTGTTGGGGCTCATCAGTGAGGAGTAGCTTGTGTCTCTAGGCCCAGCAGGCACGGGACCCACGTCTGGGCATACCCGTCCCACTCGGGGTGACAAAGCAAAAACAAAGAGGTGATGGCTGGAAGGTTTAGAATTAATCTTAACCACTGGCGTTGCTCTGGGCAACCCTCCAGACCACCGTTCTTTACCTGCCAAGCCATTACAGAAGGGGAAAGACCATATGCAAATCAGGCTTGGCCCCACCCCAAAAGGGGCAGTCCAGCCCGAACTGCTAGGTCACATCCCTTCTGCACGAGACCACAAGCATCCCCAAACATGTTTCGCCCTTGTTGGGGCTCATCAGTGAGGAGTAGCTTGGGTCTCTAGGCCCAGCAGGCACGGGACCCACGTCTGGGCATACCCGTCCCACTCGGGGTGACAAAGCAAAAACAAAGAGGTGATGGCTGGAAGGTTTAGAATTAATCGTAACCACTGGCGTTGCTCTGGGCAACCCTCCAGACCACCGTTCTTCACCTGCCATGCCATTACAGAAGGGGAAAGACCATATGCAAATCAGGCTTGGCCCCACCCCAAAAGGGGCAGTCCAGCCCAAACTGCTAGGTCACATCCCTTCTTCACGAGACCACAAGCATCCCCAAACATGTTTCGCCCTTGTTGGGGCTCATCAGTGAGGAGTAGCTTGGGTCTCTAGGCCCAGCAGGCACAGGGCCCACGTCTGGGCATACCCGTCCCACTCGGGGTGACAAAGCAAAAACAAAGAGGTGATGGCTGGAAGGTTTAGAATTAATCTTAACCACTGGCGTTGCTCTGGGCAACCCTCCAGACCACCGTTCTTCACCTGCCAAGCCATTACACAAGGGGAAAGACCATATGCAAATCAGGCTTGGCCCCACCCCAAAAGGGGCAGTCCAGCCCGAACTGCTAGGTCACATCCCTTCTGCACGAGACCACAAGCATCCCCGAACATGTTTCGCCCTTGTTGGGGCTCATCAGTGAGGAGTAGCTTGTGTCTCTAGGCCCAGCAGGCACGGGACCCACGTCTGGGCATACCCGTCCCACTCGGGGTGACAAAGCAAAAACAAAGAGGTGATGGCTGGAAGGTTTAGAATTAATCTTAACCACTGGCGTTGCTCTGGGCAACCCTCCAGACCACCGTTCTTTACCTGCCAAGCCATTACAGAAGGGGAAAGACCATATGCAAATCAGGCTTGGCCCCACCCCAAAAGGGGCAGTCCAGCCCGAACTGCTAGGTCACATCCCTTCTGCACGAGACCACAAGCATCCCCAAACATGTTTCGCCCTTGTTGGGGCTCATCAGTGAGGAGTAGCTTGGGTCTCTAGGCCCAGCAGGCACGGGACCCACGTCTGGGCATACCAGTCCCACTCGGGGTGACAAAGCAAAAACAAAGAGGTGATGGCTGGAAGGTTTAGAATTAATCTTAACCACTGGCGTTGCTCTGGGCAACCCTCCGGACCACCGTTCTTCACCTGCCAAGCCATTACAGAAGGGGAAAGACCATATGCAATAACACCCATGACATCAAGATGGGTCTTCTGTGGCTTCCTGTGTAGAGAAATTTTTCAAAATGGCTGCCTTTTAGGTGGATCATTTATAATGGTCCTGGTCCTGCAAATAACCTGGAATACTTAGCTGAGAATGTTGCAACAAAACAAACTTCAACAATAAACAGGTAAATAGTATTTGGTAAGGTTTAAAATTGACATAATTTCTCATCTGGAACAATGCCATCATCTGCTCATAAAATTCCAAGTGCTCCCACACCGAATACTTGCCATTCTTATGGTATGGGGTCAGGAAGCTCTTTATCGCCTTGATCTGTCTGACTGGGTCTTTTAAAAAGCCCTTCCCCTGTGTTGTTGTTTTTCTTTTTCTCTGTGCCTGAGTCCATTCATTTTCTGACTCAGAGCATCTATTTGGACGCTATTCATTGTCTTCTAGGCACTCCCTATCTCTGTAAGATTGGGAATACCTCCCAGACTCATAGGATCTAGACTCCTCTCGCCTGGACCACAGTGAACTCTAAGAGTCACTTTCCCTGATGTCACTTTTAGGCCCGTGATAAAACACTGTTTCTTCATCCCTCTTTCCAGGGAGTCTGGGGAAATCCCCCCCCCCCCCCCTTCTGCTGAATACATGGAGTTTTTTTAGTACACCTTTCCTAGGCGAAGCCACAGCTTTTCTCCTCCAGTGAAGTGGGATAGGTGGTCTCTTTATAATTGCATCTTCAGCCAATATAACACCCTAATTTTCTCATTATAGGAGGTTTCATGGGCTGAACCACTTACAACAATCTTTTCAGTCTCTCAAGGCACGCTGGTCCAGCCCCCTTCCCTTCTGTGTGCTAGAGATGAATACCCATCAATGTCAGACAAGGACTGGCCTTCTGGATCAATTGGGCTAGCCTTGGTTAAGTCCAACTGCCTCATGTCACCCTGTTCTCTATAGGTGGGTCTGCATGAGGTCAGTTTCCATATGTGCATGTGAAACTGTGGATACCTGGCCTGAGTTCCCTGATGGGTTTACCATATCTCCTTGATCAGAGGCCCTTATCCCATACCCTGATTGGCCGGGTGCCTCAAGGCATGTGTATATTTTTCAATTTCATTCATAAAATCCTCACTCCTACTTCTCTTTGTCCTTATTTCCTGTTGGTAATTCTGACACCAAGGCCTGACTGGTCTTGAGCACCCTGCTCTGAGCCACTAATCGACCCTTAATTTCCTTTACTTCCTTCTGATATGTTTCATTTTCTCTTTGGGAGTACTGCATTACGCATGCATATCCCAGGCGCTTTTCTTTCAAGAAAGCAATCTCTTTCTCTAACTCCCCCCTACAATTCTCTCCCTGTGACAATTCAGCTTCTGCTTGCTCCAAGCGCTTCACAAGCTCCATGTTCCGTTCCCTAATTCTGGGCATTTCCTGAGAAACAGACTTGCGATTTTCTGCATCCATTTTCAATTTTATTGCATCTTGGTCTTTACTCATTTGTAATTTCTGTTGCTTCAGAATATTTAAATCGTGGAGCAATTTTTCAAACTCCTGTTATGAGTCCATCTCTTTGATGATGAATTGTCTGTTTTCCCTTTGTAATTCCTTGATGTGTTGTTTGAGGGCCATTATGTCATCTAACAGCCCTCTATTGTGACCTGTCTCGTCCCTCAATTGGCATTGGAGGTGACTCACAGTTTCTGTAATCTCGTTGAGTGTTTATTGCAGTGCCGTGAATTCTATCTCTCGCTCTGCACAGGCCCGTAGATAGATTTTCCCCTCATTTTGTAATTGCTCAATGAGGTTTTGTTGTTTAACTTCCAAAATATGGCTCTGTTGTGCTTTACCTTCTAAATGTTTGAGTTCTTTCCAGGTCTCATTCAAAACCTCAGTCTGATTCTACACACAGGCCTCAATATTTTGCACTCACTCTTCCATTAACTGCAAGTGGAAGCATAAATAAGCATTGAGATTGGGCCATTTGACTCAGTTCTTCACACACATTTTGGGTATGTAAAATGCCTCTTATGCTTTGTGTAATACCACCTTCAAGCCAAATGTTACTGCTCACTGAGGTAACCGCCTGGAAAATTCTAGTTTTCCAGCTCACAGCTTCACCTTCACTCCATTCTCTTTGAATGAATAGCTTAGCCAGTAGATGCTTCTTGGCATCACTCACTTCTACGGTACTCATTTTAAAATTGTGTTTTGCAACTTTGTAAAACTTTCTTTGCACAGAGGCAAAATCAGCCTGTTCCTGTTTGATTTCCACACACAATGCCAAATAAAAAATCAATTCTACTCAATCTTAATGTTTCACCCATACACCTCCCTGGAACTCAGGGGTCAAGTCCTGGTGGTACTTTAACAATGGAAAAACAACTTTCTATCCTGCTCAATGCGATTATACCAGAATGAATAGTCTGTCTCAGTGTCTGTCACAGTGCACTTGTCATGAGTGAAAAGACAGTAAGCTAAATCCTGGCACGAGCTCCCACTTTGTAACAATATATTGGGAGACCATGCTAAACATAGGGAGGTCCCCCGAATTAAGATGTCTCACAATTGTCATTTATTTGTTTGGATTCGATAAGCACTATCTCTGACTCATATAGAGCGAGGTAGATTCCTCCCCCTGAACCAACAACGAGCCAAGAATGAGGAAGCCGGGATATAGACAGAATATATATTTATTTAAAGCATGTGTTCAACTAACCTCCTTTAATAGTTACACACGCCACCTTCTTTTTGGCACAAAACAAACTTCAACAATAAACAGGTAAATAGTACTTGGTAAGGTTTAGATTTAACACAGAGCACAGTTTTTGATGTTAGAAAAAGTTACACATTGAACATGCAGTCCTTCATTAAATCTCCTGTAAATCTAAAAATGCTAGCAGTTTTGGAATCACGCAGATTTGTAAAAACACATGTGGCAAATAGAACCCTGTGTCCTTTCCACCCTCAAAGCAATGCAAAATCGCTCTGCTAAGGGTCACTGTCTCACTCTCACAAGAGAATGTATATTATTCACTGGCAATTACACTAGCTGCAAAGTGCCTCTCCCCACAGCACCAAGACCCAGGCATCAATTACATATAGCACCCCTCTATTTAAAGGCCAGGTTTCGGGAGTGGGCACAGTTTAGGAATTTAATTTTGGAACTGGAACACCCCTTTGTTGAAATACAATGTTTAAGAAGTGGTGCCAATGGGGAATTTCATTTTAGGATATGTATACCTTTTATGTAAAAGCAAGTTTTGGGAAGGGCTATCAGTTGGGAATTTGGTTTAGGGACCGGGACACCCTTTTGCTTCAAATCAAGGTTTACGGAGTGGTGACAGTTGAGAATTTCATTTTTTGGCAAGGTCCTTTTTATTTTAAAGGCAAGTTTTGGGAATGGTGACAATTATCAATTTTGTTTTGTGGCAAGGGCACCCCAACTACTTTACGTGACTATAATTTATATTCCACTAGAAAAGAGGTAGGAGGTTTCAAACTCTTCCAAACACCCCCTATGTCAATTTATTTGGGAGTTAATTAAATTAATATTCATTCAAATATGCTAAGGGTCTATGCAATTTCCCCCACCCCACCATCCACTATGACGGGAAGATATTAAGGCAGGCACACTCTTGGTTTCAATTTGAATCATTATACTTACATTGGAAACCCATGCTCCTGGGCACTCAGGAAAGACAGGACTCCTCTTTAGACACACAGGGTCTTGTCACTTCAGTCAGAGATCGTCATCAGCTTTCATCCCTCATCTGGCTCTCCTTAAGAATCAGGGCCGAGTCAGCTGTTGGCTTTCTCAGTTTCTCTCTCCCATGCACGGATAAGGCTCCATTAGTTTTAAGGCTTATCCACCCACGTAAGGTCAAGCTGCTGTCTCGGGATTCACCCAGGTGGATAATAGGCAAGTCCTGGAAGATGTTTATCAGCTCTCCCTCAAGCATCATTTTTGGCCGGTCTTTCTGTCTCCTTCTGTCCCCCCTTTATTGCTTAGAGCGAGTGCTTTTTTATCCTAAGTCCCTCCCACGAAATGTTAAGATCAGGAGGTGTCAACTTATTAGCCTCAACTTTTCATTGGCCCTCTGCAGTTCTCTCCTGCTCCCAAGGTTCAACCCCTCCATGTGGATAGGCTAAGGGAGTTCTATGATTGAAGTGAAGTGAAGAGGTACACACCTTATATCATTTACAATTTGTCTCACATGCCATCTTTTTACTCAAAATGTCTCTACATGGCAGCATTTCATTCATTATCAATCAATGCCATAATATATAGATATTAATGTTCCCTTACTCATAACAAATATGTGGAGCATACTTTCGTTTCAGCACTTTATTTCATGGTGCGCTATGATTTATTGCCCTTTTTTGGAAAAACTAACAACGTTGGGAATGTGAAACTGCCTAATCAGATATCTAATTTAATAAGTCAACAGCTCCCCAATTTCCAAATTTAGGACATTTCTGGGGAAGCTAGGAACACCTTTGAGGTAGCCACTGGTTTGTAGAATATTGGATTCAGATAGCAATTGCATCAGCACTATCACCTTGGCAACAGCTTTCAAATGAGATCTGTCACAAATCTATAAGTATTCCAATCTCAAAGTTATTGAATAAAATGACATTTGTAATAAAGGTCACTGGCAATATATTTAACATCGATACATTGTAGTTTCATTTTTCCCTTTCCTTTAAACCCATGGATCAGAGCAACTGCAGTCTCTGGGCTGATTGTTGATTTAAGGCAGGGGTAAAAGAGAGCTGGTGGGCTGAAGAGATTTGTATCCCATAGCAGATGGTCCACCTCTGCCCAGTGACATCATGAGGCCATGCTGGCATTTGCCATTTTGCCCTTGTGATCTTGAGTTGATGACAAATGTGTTATAATTGTGTATTTTCTTAAACATTTGCACCCACCCAGGGCTGGCTCGTTATTGATCTGGCTACCTAGCAACCTACCAGGCTGGAGTTTCAAAGAGATCTCCATTCCAGATCAGGAGCCCCACAGACCTGCAATGGGGAAAGACACTAGCAAATTATTTCTGCTCAGCATCTAGAAACATTTGTCTGTCTTGTGCTGATAAGGGCTGTACATGTGGATTTAAAAGAAAATAACCTTTTATATTTGTTACATGTATTTTTCATTTGAAACAATATCTTGCATCTTGCCATCATTGTTCACTTTATCATCCTGATATGTCCATTCTTAACAACATTTTTCCCCGTAGCAAAATTCACACATGATGTCAGTTTCTGTGTTCAAAAGTGGGCTTTGGTCACCTAAAATGAAAGATACTAACATGGCTTTGAATTTCACAAACAAATCCCACTGTGTGCTCTTAATTTTTCATGGTGCACAGCATTTTGATGTGTGACAGTTTCAATGAAAGATTTTGCTTTTTGTCTCTCAGTGAACAATGTGATGTGTCTTTCCCTTCTGCAATCTGATTTTACTTTTCAGCATACTCTGTGTTTCAGCTGCAGGAATAAGAGTATTTGGATTTTCTAGACACATTTAGCAGTATTGAAGCTTTACTGCAGGTATTTAGTTCACCAGCTAACTCCCACTTGTGGGAGACTGCTCTGCCTGCTCAGAGCATCTGCCGCTGTGATCTATTCTCTGGCTAGGTGAACGGCTGATAGAAAGATTCCTTCTTTAAGACCACAAAACCAGAGCTCCATTACCTCTCTGCATAGTGGGTGTGACCCAACACCCCCTCTCTTGTTGAGGTAATGCATGGCCACTGTGTTGACCATCATTATCAGGACATTCTACCCCAACACAGAGGGTAGATAGGCCATCAGAACCAGTCATATTGCCCACAGCTCTAAATAGGTATATGTGTAGTCTGGACTCTGATGGAGACCAACGACCCCTGATTCTCATATCGTTTGCATGAGCTCCTCCAATCTGTGACTGAGGCATCCGTAACTACTGTTATCTCCATCCGTGGTTGCCATAAAGGTTCTCTCTTCAACTTCAACACGTTCTCCTTGCAGGCCCACTACAGAAGATCATGTGTGACCTTATTTGGGACCTGAAGAAGGTCCATCATTCTGCCAGACAATTGCACCCATTGGGATCTGAAGGCCCACTGAAGGGATCTCATCCTGAGATGGGTCACTGGCACCAGGAACATGCAGGATGCCATGAGGCCAAGCAACCTCAGAAAATCAAAGGCTGGTAGTTGTTGGGCATTCTGAAATTCCATGATCATCTGCAGAATATGCTGAGCTCTCACTTCGGGTGGCAAAGCTTTCCCCGAGGAAGCATCCAGGACCACTCCAATAAATTGAAGCAATTGAAAAACTATCATGTGGGACTTCTTGAAATTGAGGGAGAAGCCCAGTTTGGGAGGAAGTGACAGATGATGTTGCGATGACCCCTGATCAACCAATTATCCAGGTAGAGTAGATGTGAATCCGTCCCCTCCTTAGACTTGCTGCCACTACTGCCATCAACTTGGTAACGACGCTCGGGCGGAGGTGAGTATGAATGGCAGAGCCCAAAATCGAAAATGAGAACTGCCTATTGCGAACCAGAGGTACTTCCTGTGCTTGATGTAATATGATATGATAGTTTATTTATATAACGCCTATACACAATGTGTTTCAAAGCACTTCACATCAAGGGAGGGAACAACAGATAATACAAAACATTCTTACAGGACATCACCAACAAGAATGTGAAATGAACTATCATACTCAGCCTAGCGACATTTCAGATAGTGCAAGTACTAGGACACAGAAGGGAAGGAAATGGGAACAGACAGGCGACTACAGTACTATGCCTGATGACATTTCCGGTAGAGCCAGAGAATTACACGAGGTGAGGGAGAGGGGAGGAGAAGGAGGGGGAGGAACAAAACAAGTGACTATCGTACTAAGCCTGACAACATTTCAGATAGTGCTGCAGGGGGCGGGGGCATGTATGGGCATATGGAAGTAAGCATCCTAAATATCTGTGACAACATCCAATCCAGGAGCTGAAGGGCCTGGAGGATCTGTGAAAGAGTGATCATCTTGAACTTGTACTTCCTGAGGAACTTGTTCAAGCATTTTATGTCTAAAATGGATCGCTGTCCTTCATCTTCTCGGTAATTAGGAAGTAATGGGAGTACCATCCTTGGTGCCTCTCTGCTACTGGTACCAATTCTCTCCTACTGCTTCTCTCCTACTGCACTGCCTCCGCTTCATAAATAGAACTCATCGACTTAGACAATAAATGTCCTTATATGATAAGGGCTTTTAAACCTTTGGTGAATTCATTGAGGATGTTGGTGGCCTTGATGGCTTTGACATCCATTGGCTTCAACCTCGAAAAACCTGATGCTGATTCCTTCGATGGAGCAGAAGAGGAAGATGATAGCTACAACTTGACTCGAGGAGTTCAATCACTCGACCCCCCCTCGAGGAACGGTCCAAGACTTACTGCCCGGGGTCTTAGGCACGTGAGCAGAAGATTTTTATGATGTCCTGTTGGCCTCACGAGGCATAATGGGGTAGGAGGCCTTTTTTGGTTCACTTGAAGTGGTAGATGATGTTGCCTTCCTTAACACCTCTAACATTTTGAGGCAAAATTCCTCCAACTCAGCCTTTGAAACTGATTTACCCGGAAAACGAACCCATCTCCTATCGGGTGAGGAGTTAGAGGAAGCTGATCGGGAGCAATGGTGTCGCTTCCTAGACTTCTTATGCATGGCCGATGATGATGAGTGTTGGCATCCACCCTATCGCCCTTAGCATGTTTACTGCACTTTTTAGCTATGTGAGGTGAAACGTCCCTCAAGCTCTTGTTGTCCAATGACCTCATCTTTGATGGGCTAGTGGAAGGGGATTTGGACAAGGGCCTACCTAGGGCAAATTTGCCTTTCCTCTCCTTAAAGGCCTTAACGGTCATTGATTGGCACAAACCACAGTTGTCAACCTTATGGCCTACTCCTATACACCAGAGGCATATTCAGTGTGGATCTGTGATGGACATCTTTGACCCACAATCTGAACACCTCTTGAACCCAGTCTTCAGGGTAGACATATTGAAAATTTCGATAAATGCAGTAGATAAATCGCTGAGGAGAATGAACCATTTCAAAGTGTGCTGTGCGGAAAAAATTGAACTGAGGCAACAGGCGAGTGCTACTTATACCACTGTTGAGGTCACAGCCAAGTACAGGATAGAAGCTGCCGAGGGACCATCAGTCCATGACACACAGCGCCCTGTTCTGTCAAAAGGTTTCCAAAGCTACAAGCAGGATATCGGAGAGATATCAAAGATGAGGAATACGCGGGAAGAAACAATCCATTAGAATGGTAGAATTTTATCAAGGATGATGGTGAGGTTCTTAAGCAAGTCTGAAGGTTTCGGTGGAAAGCCTGGTGAGTCTGATCAGCTGAATGGGTGTGTGCTAGGTTTCAGTTTACTAAACATCCAGAGCTCTGTTTTTGATTAATTTCAGATGGGTTGTTTAGTGTCAGCCATTTGTGGGTTGATCATGTTTAATATTATTCCTGTAAAAATTAAAAGCATCTGTACATCATCAGCATACATTTGGAATTAGGTTGGGTACTGAGGCAGAAGGGATGTCAGTGGTCTAATCTCTGCATTGAACTACTATAGAGGGATAGACACCCATGATACCCCTAGTTCAGAACTGAATGTGTCTATTTTAAACAGAGTAGTGCATCTTGCAACAAATTCCATTTGCCACTTAAGGGCAGAGCCTTGGATGCCCATAGTTAACATTACTGTTGATAGTAATGTAGAATGTTGTACTGTATCATAGTCTGTGGTGAGATCTAATACCAATGGATGAGGTATTGGGTATTGGTGTCCAGGGGTGCAAGGATCTATTTTTTCATGAGGATAAAGGCAATTTCTGTACTCACAGAGGGTCAGAACCCAGACTGGTAGTCATGGAGAACCTCCAATGATTCACAGTATTCCATTCATTGTGTGGAGACAATTCTATTCCAGCATTCGTGCCAAACATGGATTGTGTGAACTTGGATGCTATTTAGTGGGTTCAATGAGATCTAAAGATGCTTGTTTAGGGGTGTGGTAGCAGTCTTTAAAGGTGCTAAGCATTTTTGCTGACCCAAATGAGGTTCATCATATTGCAGAAATCGGTGGTGCCAAGGTGCTAATATTGGCCTTATTGAAGATGATAGACACGGGTAGAATTTTTAACCTGATACCTTTAATCCTATTATAATTTTAGTAATATTAGTAGGTGTGGCAGTCTTGAAGGTTAGGGTTGAGAGGTTAGTTCCAACCGTAGTTGTGTGGGATTCCTGCCAGCTGATCACTAGTGTTGTCAGAGGAATCATTTTTTTGGTGGAATGATGAGGCACGTAGTAGGATTTAGGGTGTTGATGTTGGGGCATACAGGGGGTCTTTATGAGTGAGTAATACATTTGCTGTTGATAATTGGGTGTAGAAGGACTTGCCAGGTTTCGTTAGGTGGTTAGTGCTCTGCATGGAGGAGGGCATGCAAGCCTGAGCTGTCAATCCCCTATTTTTGTTAATCCCCAAGTGTACTGTGATTGAGTTGCCAAAGGTCAGATGTTCAGTGTGGAGCTGGTGATCATGCAATTCAGGAAGCTGGTCATGGTCTTGTAGCCAGTTCTTCTACAGTTGAGAGGACAGAGGCGAGGGCTTTGTGGGCTGCGTGCTTAGTCAAGAACATGATGTTCCTGTTGTTATAGCCATTAATAGTGCTTGGTGTGTGCAGCTCCTTGGTCCCTCTGGTATGCGATTCTAATCGCTGCACAAGAATCCTTGAGCAACCCATTTTCACCATGACACTCTGGCTTTGAACTAAATGGTACATTATGGGATTTAACAACCAAAAGGATCACGTGTTAATTAAGTGACATGGAATTTCAGGCCATAAATGTGGTTTAGTGACAGAGCTAGCGTGTCATGGTCCTCATTCCGATGTCAGTAGAAAACAGATGTGCCGAATGTAATTCACAATAACAGACACCTAGTTTAAAGAATAGGTGTGTGAGAACAGAAATCTGGGTGTACATTTTCATAATTTGTGAGAGTGAATGCACCAACAGTTGTGACTCCCAGCATTAGCCACAAAGAGCATATTCAAATCAGCCTTCTGCGCGTTTGTGCCTCTCAATGACTCTACACCTTAGAAATGTGGTCATGAAAGTCTTTGTTCAAGAACGCTGCACTCTGAGGATCATTCAGCAACTGCAAAGAATATAAACTAAAAATATAAGGCCCACATTCACAATTAGTTCTCCTGTAGCAAATCAGGAGCGGCCAGTGAGTCTCTCCCACTTGTACCGGCTACCATTTTCTTCATATATACAATCTAAAACTCGTGTAAATGTGGAGATGACTTGATCAACTTTGAGATGCTCACATTCAAATTCAATTCACAGCGATATGCTGAAGGGCATCTCAGATATGCTCTAGTTAACATTGTTGTGAATTAGGCCCTCCATCCTCAGTGCACACAGCAGTGCACACAGTGTCCTGCACCATCCACTGAGTGGTAGCTATTGACAGCTCAGCTTGGGAATCCACCTAACTGTATCTAGTTTCATCATATCAAAAGCAGATCCCCACTGAGTTTCACCTATTTGACTAGTTTCTATGAACCCGCCAGATGAGTATCCCTGTCGGCCATAATGTTGTTAAGGCAAATGACTTCATGAGATAGTCCTGGTTAGCACTTCACATTCTCGATAAATTGATACATCAACATTTATATTATTTAGATATGCCTTTGCCAACTCTCCTGCATTCCCATCTCTATAGTTATGAATGTTTTGGGGGGGTTTCTATGTTTAAAGGTGTTTATTATACGCTCAGGTTACAGTAGTTTTCATTTTGTAATTGAGTTTGCTTATTCATAATGTTCTTGAAGTTATCGTTCTGAATGGTGTTTAATTTTCTTTCTAAGTCGTGGTGTTGTTTCTTCACCTAAACACCCCCATTACCACTGAAGTGAAGCTTTGTGCTCACCCTGCTGTCAATGCGCGCGTTTTGGTTGCTGTGAAAAGCTAATGCTGTTAGCCTCTATTTATCTACCTACTTATATATTTATTTAGTTGTTTTGTTTGCATTTATTTGTGGTTGTTGTGTAAATCAGCAGCAACAGACAGCATTGTGTCATAGGGCCTCAAGCGAACATAGGGAAAAGAGAGGGAAGAGTCTTTGAGCATACTGAACCAGTTATGCAACGGGGGTTGGGGACCGTATACCACAACCAAGTGAGAGCAAAGACAATGCCTAGAGCACCTACATAGTACATAATAGAAAGAAAAAGACATACACACTAGTCACAGATAAGGAATAGTGTGAGAAGTGTCCATAGTATGGTTATAAACTATGCACGGCCAACATCAAGGATAGTTCAAATAAGCCATCAACTCTACTTGCGTAGCCCAACAACTGCTCAGAGCCAAGCAGAGCCTAAAGGGAAGTGCATTTATAGTCTTTTTTTTCCATCAAGAAGTGGCTGTCCAGTGACCCCCAATGCGATGGGGAGGTTATTTCAAAGGGTGGCTCCAGTCGTGCTCTGCATCTTCCCTTCATATGTATAGTTCCTAGAGAGTGGAGTCGAGAGGTAAACATAGTTTTCAGGTTTTAGTAGCTCAGAGGGGCCGTATTTGACCATTTCCTGTCGAATGCAGTCTGGACCACTCCCAATAAGCTCAGCACGTAGTGCACAAAGTGTTTTACATGATGGACCTTAACATAAGAAGCCAATGAAGTGATTGTGTGGCCAGAGTATTAGGCCCTCTTGCGTTTAGGGGCAGAATCAATGTAGCATTGTTTTTTTTTAATTATTATTTATTCTTGATTTAACTGTTCTTTGCAGTTTTTACAAGATTTGTGTCACCTTTTGATTTTCTATCCTTGTTTCTTTCCTTTAAAACCTCTTTGTTCGTGCTTCTTGTTTTTAAGGTTTGTTCTTATTCCCGTAAATTTGTGATTAACTTGTCAAGATATAGCATTGTTGTCTTGGGTTACTCGCAGCTGATGCACTCATCTTTTGGAAATGCCCAGATACAAGCTATGACAATACTCGATGCAGAAATCCAGGGCCCTTGTGACCTCCAGTTTATGTGACCTGTTCGGGATAGCGGAGATGCATTTCAGAATATCGAGGTGGAGATTAGATTTTTCCCATAATGTCCTCAAGAACCGAAGCTAAAGAGAGCAATGGATCGAAAGTTATACCCTCGTGTTTTTGACAGATGACCCAAATGAGGTGGGCACACCCGTGCTAAGAGGCCAAGACATAGGGAATGAGAGCGCCAATACAGATACTCTCGGTTTTCAAAGAGTTCAGGCACATGGAACTGCCAATCATTTGGTCATTGCTAGCTGCAATCTGTGTAGGATTATCCAGATTCAACGTGATATTGTTAGTCTAGGCCCGGACTGAAGAAGGATAAGGAGCAAAGAGGTCTGCGAGTGGCTTGGGGTCCATGGTCGAAGTGTAAGAAAAGAAGCAGTGGAACTATGTTCCCTCCTGGCCTGCACCGGCTCTCCACAAACCCATCGGCACGCCCCCTTCCACACACAATCCAAACCCCCAAACAAACACACACACATGCTATTTAAGAGAAGGTTCAGTGCAGTACATTGAGTTCCAAGTTTCAACTTCTTCCCACACTTTTATTTTAAAAGTAAACCATTCCAGAATGGTTTCTTTTTAAAATAAAAGTATAGGAACAGTGAAACTTAAAAATAAAAAGTATAGGAGCACCATACCCGACCGCTCCCGCCCACTTCAGCCTCTGCTTGGGGTAGGCATTAAAAGCAATGGACGTGTTTTGGTTCAGGACACCTCAACACTTCCCTCTGCCTGGAGCTCAAGCAAATCAACCACAACTCCTACAAAGCAACATGGTTATGTGAGGACGTATGTTGAAGGATAGTGTGATGTCCACTGTGCTACTTGTGAGGTGGAAAAGGAGGTACTGACAGTCAATATGGAATCCAATGTTTTTGAACGTTCTTTATGAAAACTTTTGAAAATTACCAATGACCGAAGAGGCCACAAAAAAGTGATCTACGAATATTCATGGGTCTCTGATTCAACAACAAAAAAGGAGAAATTCCATGAATATTTATGGGGAGAATGAGCCAGCCAAACCCACCGCTGAAGCACATGAATGCCTCCTACATCCACCACAACACTGCATAGCAGCCCCTACAGCACCACAAGAAATTGGAAGAATCTGGGATTTCTCCAGTGAAAGAATGCTGTAAACTGAAAATGAGTTCAACATTTAACTCTGCTCTGCGCGAGCCTACCAGGCCTCACCATGTTAGCGGAGCATGCTGCAGTGCTCTGTGAAGATTAGCATGTGAATACCTTACCCCACACAGCCCTTGAGGGCCTTCGTTGGTGAACCTTAATCTTTTCCAAATGCATTTCCTGAAACATTCAAACGGTTTAGCAATGGCGGCTAGTCATAATGGGCTTGGGGATACCAACCTGCCACTGCCTTCACCCATTACGGAGGATCCACAGCTTCAACTGTCAAAAAGGAAACATGGATTCCTTTGACAGTTTCTGTTCCCCAGAGTGCATATCGAATGGACCATGCATGGCTCGGGGCATTTTGCACCACCCTGCCCCCAGACTTGCATGGTCCACTTGTGATGCAGGTTGGGGAACTGTACCTCTGTGTGTGTGTAGGGGTCACTCTTGCTCCTCTTCACACATTCAGATGGGCTAGTCAGTAGGTCTGGAGCAGTACAGGTCTTGCACGCATGTACAGAAACCAGGAAGCGCTCTTTATTTCCTGGTTCCTTTTCATGCTGCTGGAGCTGCAGGGCTTTCAGGGATGAGATGAGCTCCAGGTGAGGATCATCCAGACCAGGGAAGAAGGTAAGATTAAATTTAAGTTTATGTATGTGATGTGCCCGATTCATGGAATTTTTTGCACGGTTCAAAGTGACTTAGCACTGCTGAAAAAGTGACTTTGCACTGCTGACATAAACCCTGGTTCATGGAACTGTGCACATCGTATTTTGCATGGCAAAGTCAGTGCAAAGTCGTGTACTGCAAAAATAACTTTGTACTGACTTTGCACTAACTTTGCACTGCAAAAACACACTTTGCACAGTTCCACAGACTCAAGGTTTGTATTGGCAGTGCAAAGTCACTTTTCAGCTGCGCAAAGTCACTTTGAACAGTGTAAATACTGCCACGAATAGGGCCCTACGTGTGTATGTATGCTTGTGTAATGAGTGAGTGTTAGATGATGTGTGTGCATGTGAATGAACGTGTGCATGGCGTATGGCTGCCTGTGCGAATGAGCGAGTAAATGCTGTCTGTGAATGAGCAAGTGAATGTTGGGTGAATGTGTGTGCTTGTGTTTGCTGGGCGGGGCACTGATTTTGGTGGTGGGCAGGGGGAGGAAGATGATGTAGGGTGTAACACTTTTAACGTTGCAACTATGATAAAGCAAACATGATAAGCATTATTACGAGATTAGTGTGGCATTGCGGTGTAGCCCGTCTAGCCTTTTCTTACTGTGGCATGGCATTTTTTACTTGCCATCTAAGATATATCGAGCACTATAAGTGTTATTACGTGGCTAGACTGACATTTTGGAGCAGCCAGTCTAGGCATTTCTTACTGTGGCATGACCTTTATTTCTAGTAATCTATGCTAAAGCAAACATGATAGTGCTACCACATGTCTAGACTAGACTACATTGAGCAAGCCAGTGTAGGCATGTTTTTTCTTATTGTGAAATGGCATTTTGAATTGCAAAGCCAACAGAAGCATGTGGGATACTGGCATGTATTGACAGAGCCAGCTGGGAAATGTTTTTTTATCATTACTGGGATTATGTGCAAAAGCAAACATGAGTATGCCCTTATATGGGAATACCGGCATATATTGGAGCAGGCAGAATGGAAATGTATGGGCACAACGAGCATGAACATGTTTTTATACTGGCATATATTGTGGGGATTCATGAACATGCTTTGAGAAATACTCCTGTGCATTGTTGGTGACTTTTTTTTTTCATGAGTTAACCTACAAAACCAATTACCTCCAGACTGTTTTTTACCCACTTTTTCACATGAGGTGATCTATTTTAACCCTTCATTCCAAAAACGTTTTTGGTGGGAACCACCACCCAGCCCCCCGAACTCACTTGGTCGATTTGGGTGCCCTTACTGCACTCCGTCATCCTTGCATATTTATGGCAAATATGTACACCCCTCCAATTAAAAAAATCACTAGTCGCCTCCAAGTTAAAGGGGCCTTGAACCTCCCAAAATGTTGTGGTTTGAGTTATCCGCAAACTAATATGCGCAGGCCTTAAAAATTCACAAGCGATATGATCATCATCACCATTATCACCAGGCCTGTGCCTCATTTTGGCTTTGTATTCCGATATTGGATTACCTCATGTTAACAATGCATGCATTTGCCTCTTAATGTGAGTCGGCACCATGAAGAACAAACCTTCTTCCGGAGCCGTTGAGGAGCACGCTCTGCGCCAGCGCTCTTTTTTGCCAGCACTCCTAAAACTGAAAAAAAGAAGTCTATGGTGTTCCCTCTCTCAGAGGACATTCGGGGGCCTATCTTAGTCGCTCTAAATAATTTTCGAGCCTTCAGAACATGTAGGTTATTGTTTGCGGCCAGATGGCGTGTGGCATTTTTACTGCGCTTTCCTTCTGTGCTTTCTCTGAGGCGCGCCAATGGGCGTTTGGAAGCCCTCGTTTCTTTGCTCAACATCTCTAATCAGAAACAGGCAATCAAACCCACACAGAGTGCTTCGGAGGGCGTAATCGTAGTTTTGAGGAGAACAAGAAAACATTTCACGCGCAATTATGAACCAGATGTGTCCTTTAAAAATGCAGAAGAGCTCAGAAAGATGATACGCAATGGACAGCGCGTGCGCCCTCTTCAGTAGGTGTGTGTCTGTGAGGTAAACTGTGGGCCCAATAAACCAAGCGTATACGGATTCACAGATGCGTTTTTATAATGGTGCATTCCCATAGTAAAACGTTCTGTGAATCAGGACCATATTGTTTTTGCCCCAGCGCCCTAACACTGCGTCGTCCTATTGTTTGTGCAGATAAACAGCGGTTTTCTGAGCTTGCTGCGTCGACCTCGAAGAGTTAAATCACGTTGGTGCGCAGAAAGGAAATGAAACAGACAAACCATGCGCTTTTCTTCCTACGTATTCGTCTTTTATTCTGAAGATAGAATTACTGTTTGTAAGCATCTGAAAGTCATTAGTGGCTCTGCAGTCTGTCAGGTGCCGATGCAAAAAAAACTGCTGAAACTGAACGGGTTCCTGTGCCGAGTGCTGGGAATTTGTCATGTGCTGATGAGCAGTTATAATAATATATGAGCAAATCACAAGCATTCTGCAAATTAATCACATTTTTCCCCCCTCTCTTCTCCCTTGTCTCTGGGAGAACGGCCCTGCCGGCAGACGTAGGTGAAGCGTTTTTACACACAGATGGTAGCGCTGGCATCAGATGGAATTTATATAAGAGTCATTCTGATTTCCTGCCAAAGTAGCATTGAAAACACCAGGGAAATTGTTCAAGGCGAGTCATGTGGTTTCACGGAGGTTGTTGTGGGAAGCATAAAGAGGGGGGATCTCAGATTTTCTCTCTTTCCGTTTTATTGTTGTAGCCTGGAGGGCCAGAAATTGTACGCCACTCCGCCATGGGCGAAATCTGACACGTCTTGTTTTACGAAGTGCCCTGAAAAAGTGCTTCACAGCTGTTGAGGCTGCTGGCAGGAGGGGGAGACACGTGACTCTAATCCGCTTCTCTTCCCCGTTCGACAAGGACTGGAAGTGGGAGAAGTTCAAAAGGTGGAGTCCTAGCATGTAATAAAGGTGGCGGGCTCTCGGGTTCCATGGGAGTTATGCCGTGTTCGCTAACATGACCTCGCTGTGCCACTGGGCACGGAACACCGAAGAGAAGTGGCTTCACTTCGTGTGTTTGACATCACCGAGATCGCGAGGGCGCACACCCGCTGGGTGGTGAATTATGCATTACTGCAATTTACCTATTGAGGAACCACATGTTTACAATAAACCGAATGCATATGTTTTGATATCGCAATATATGTATCAGGTGAAACCAATGAATGCAGCACCGACCTGCCCAAAGGAACTATTTTCCAGGGGCTGAGTAACCTGCATGTTTTTCATGGACATCATGTGGGAGTCGCCAGGGGGTCGCAATGGCGACCCCTGAGGTCTTCTTGCTACCCCTAAAAAAAATACAAATCACAAAAACCTTTTTTTATTTTTTTAAGATTGAGACTAATGGGCATGTGGCTCTTTCTTTCTGGAGTGGCTGGTTTTCTGATAGCTGTAGCTGGTAAGATAGCTCAGTGGGTTGAGCGCTGGTTGATGCAATGTGTGTGTGATCTGCAGGTTGCAGGTTCGACTCCCAGCAAGGTCAACTCAGCCTTTCATCCTGCTGAGGTTGATAAATGGGTACCAACACAGGTTGAGTGATATTGTATGTATATTTGTTCTATATGAAGCGCTTAAGCTTAAATGCAATATAATTAAACATCATTATCGTTTGGCCTTGGACATCTGCTTGCATTCACAGTGATTTGGTAATATGGCCTATACGCACTGATATTAACGATACATGTAGGGGGGCTAAGAGGAAATAGAGGGCTTCCTGCTCATCCTCTGACAAACTGGCCTGCCGCCTGCTCCAAAGGCAATACTGTCTCGCGGTCCACTCCAAGAAGAGAGCCCACATCCAAGCCTGCGTCTCTGCGGCATCAAACAACTCAGCCAAACTCTTTAAAATCTGCAAGGAGCTGCCCAACCCTGCTGCAGTCTCCACCCCCCTCTCCTCCCAGGCTCTTTGCAATTCCCTTGCCTCTCACTTCAATTCCAAAATCCAGGACATCCTGTCCACCCTCTCCTCCACCACCTCCTCTTCTCCCCTCTCTCTCACGGCTTGCTGACCCTACTTCAGCCACCCCTTTTCCTCCTTTCCTCTTGTCTCCCCAGAAGAGGTTTCTAGACAAGTCCAATCTATGAATGTCTCATCTAAACAGGTCCACCCCTGTTCTAAAACCATTAAGTACCATATTGATAACCTCGCACCAGCTCTTGTTGATTTTTGCAACCATTCTTTTGCCTCTGGATCTTTCTCTTCTGCCCTTAAGCACTCCCTTGTGCATACCTTTCTCAAGAAACCCACAGCTGATCCCTCTTGCTCGGCTAACTACTGCCCAATTTCCATTACTCCCTTTTTGGGGAAGCTCCTGGAAAAGCTGGCCATCACCCAGCTTAACCTTCTTTGTGACTCTGTTGGCTCTCTCCATGATCATCAGTTTGGGTTCAGGGCTGCCAGAAGCACGGAAACTGCTCTCCTGAACATCTGTGAAGACCTGCTCTCTAACCTTGACTCTAACATTCCCTCCATTCTCATCCTTCTTGATCTCTCCTCTGCTTTCGACATATTCAACCATACCATCCTGCTCAATCATCTCCGTGACAACCTGGGTATCACTGATCAGGCTCAGGCCTGGCTGACCTCTTTCCTTTCTGACCGACCCTCCCAGGTAACACTTGGGTCCTTCCTATCCGCTATCTCCCTCTCTACCTGTGGTGTTCCCCAGGGGTCTAACCTCTCGCCCTGGCTTTTCAACCAACACCTGGCAACTCTCGCCTACTGCATTTCCATTTTCTGCTCAAACCTCCAGTGCTGTGTTGATGGCACCCAACTTATTTTCAGGCTTCCTTCAGCCACCTCCTCGCCTTCCCTCATCTCTGATTGCCTTTCCGCAATTCAAAATTGGTGTGCTGCCAGCGATCTTTGTCTAAATGCCAACAAAACTGAGATCCTCCTCATTGGGACACCTTCACCATCCTTTCCCCTCACTCTCTGGTCAGCCTCACTTGGCCCTCCTCCTACCCCTACCTGCGAGACTAAGAACCTCAGGGTCATCTTTGACTCCACACTTTCCTTCTCTGCACACATCTCTGACGTCTCTAAAAAGTCAAACTTCTTACTGCACCTCCTTAGAGGTACTCTGCCTTTCCTTTCCTTCCCCCAGAAGCTCACTGTCTCCCAAGCTCTGGTTCTCTCCAGGTTGGACTATTGAAACAGCCTCTTTCTAAATCTACCTGCCTCCAGTCTTCGCCCTTTAGAACTAATCCAGAACAGGACGACAAGACTTGTCCCCAGCCTCAAGCCCTGGGATCATATCTCTCCAGCTCTGAAATCCCTTCATTGGCTCCCATTGGATGCAAGGATTCAATTCAAAACCCTCTGCATTGTCCACAAGGCTTTCTGGGTCCTGGGTCCGAAATACCTTCAACTATCTCTCTGTAAATACCTCCCTTCTCGAGCCCTTTGCTCATCCACTTCTAGTTCCCTCAGGGTTGGTCATTTTTCAAAGAAACAAGCCATGGGCAGATCTCTGTCTTCGGCTGGGGCCTTCCTTTGGATCAGCCTCCTGACCACCCTGAAACTTGAGGAGAACCATCTCCAGTTCTGGAAGCACCTCAAGACCTTCTTCTTCGCTTCTGCCTTTGCCCCTCTTCTCCTCTGCTGATCTGTTTCTCTCTCTCGGCACAGTGCACCTGTTCACCCTCTGTCCTTCGGGCCCAGGTACCTGTTCACCCTGCCATTCTCCTGAACTGCCTCTGGGCCACCCCTGGCACTGGGTTCTGTATCTGTACCCATACACTCCCCCTATCGTCTTCTGCACTTATCAGATATACCCTATCTGACTAATGATGCACTTACCACTTGTCTGGCTGCACTACCTTTTTCACTGCATTTATTTATCTATTTATTTATTCCACTTATTATTTATTCTGTTCTCTCCTCTGCTCACACTTCCCGCCTCTCCCCTTCCACGCACTTCCCCCCTTTCTTTCCCTTTTCCATGCACTTGCACGTTCTTAATGTCACTGGGCCTAGTAAGATTGTATTTGATTTTTGTTGTACCCTGTTCCCCTCCCTTTGCTTGGTCGCGCTCTGAAACACTTCTGTATGAGCGCGGAATGAATAAAATATCAAATCATATACCATATCATATGGTGATCCATTCTTGTATGAAATGTATATCACTTTACAGTGATATCGTAACCATATTGTTCGTCTTGTACTTAGAAACTATGCCATGTGATGCCACTTACTGTTTTGTCGAGGGGTGAAAGGTTGTGTTCCATTGCTTCCCGTGATGTCACTCGGGGTGGGGGTCAGGTCGAGGGTCGTGTAAAGTCACTTCCTCTACCCAAGGCATTTTGGTGAAATGACGTACCTGATCTACTTCTCTCTACATCTCCCCGAATCCGGTAAAAACCATAATACACTTTTAAGGCCTGCTCCTGTAAATGAGTTTGTATGTTTGTTTGTTTATTTGTTGTGCACACCAGACCCGAGGGTATCAGGGCGCAAAAAGCAAGAGTACGTTCAGCTTGGTTACATATAAGAATAAGTACATAACGTATATACAAAAGATACAAAGCAGAGATATACAGGCACCCTAGGGTATCAAGGCACAAGAGGTCAGAGTATGTTCGAATTGATTAGGAATAAGAATAAGAACATAGCTAATATACAGAATATACATTTGCAGAGATATATAAGCATCAAGTAGGTACAAGTAGAGTGTGAAGTGTCTAAGGTGCAAATATACAGGCCAGGGACAAAGCAGGCAAAGGGCAGGTAACTCAGACAGATGTTGAGTACAGATTACTGTCGTTGTGGACAGAATTGTTGGCGAATGTGTCACTGGACAGGAGGAGTTACTTGTCATTCTCTATGGACCAGTTGGTCAGGTTCTGTCTAAATTAGGTAAAGGTTTGATCCACTCTCAATGGAGGTGGCAGAGAGTTCCATAGTTGTGCTGACTTAACTTGGAAACTGGAGCCCCGATCGTGGAGAGTTTAAATCGTGGTACAAGGAGACAGTTAGAGTTGGCTGATCTTGTGGGTCTATTAGCTGTTTTACCAGTGATCCTTTCTGTCAAATAGCGAGGTGCTTTATTGTTTAGGCATTTGTGGATAAGAGATGCAATATTTAGGTGAATTTTTATCATGCATGGATAGCCATTTGTGTTGTCTCCTAGTTGCGGAAATGTGTTCTTTCCTTGTTATGCTTAGTGCCGCTCTCAAGGTTTTATTTTGGAGTACCTGTATTTTATTAAGGATGTATTTGTTCGCACCAATGTAGAGGGAGTTACAATAGTCCAGTTTGGATAGTATGAGGGCTCCGGCGAGAATTAGGCAGCTGTTAGAGGAAAGAAATTGTTTGCCAGCTCTCATTAATTTGCAAGTGTATGCAGTAGAGGAAGCCAGGCGGTTTATCTGTTTAGTAATTGTTAAGGTGGCATCTAAGTTAAAAACCTAAAGTATTCACCTCTTTGGGCACTTTGATGGGGTTTCCATCAATAGTAAAAGATGAGTAGTCTGGGATTAATTTGGTCAAGTTGACCGTAGTGCCGAAGATGATGAGCTCTGTTTTATCATCGTTCAGGCTAAGTCCATGGGTGGCCATCCATGCCTGAATGATGCTGTACATTTCATTCACCTAGGCCAAGTCTTTTCCATTTTCTCCAGTAAGTGGTAGGAGGATCTGAGTATCGTCTGCCAAGTTTGTGTAGGCGATACCCAGATGGTCCAGATAATCAAAGAGGGGCTTGGTGAATACATTATACAGGGTCGGGGAGACACATGACCCCTGGGGCACAGCGCAAGTGATGGGGATAGGGTCCACTGCAGCAGAAGGGAAGAAGACTGCTAAGGAAGGACTGTATTTTTTTAATTTATTTATTGAAAGCACTCACACAGCCTACAGGCATCGAGGCGCTGTTACAGGATTTTTAAATATTTTAGTTGCGTAATTGTTTTTTTTGTCTTAGTTGCGTATTTATGACATGCTTAAACACCCAGAGGTTTCTAAGCACGGACCCGGGGATTGAACCTGTGTTGCTTCGTGTCGTCTTGCTTCCAGGTTGTGCACGTTGCCGCTGAGCTATCCTCCTGGGACAAGCCTCCTTTTGAAAATGGTCTGCTGAGTCCAGGTGGCTGTATAGGACCTTTTCATCTACCAGGTCGAATGCAGCCGAGATGTCTCACAGGAGGAGTAGTGCTAGTTTTCCATTGTCTCTAAAGTCATATATTTGGGACTTAAGGTGTTATTTCTGTGCCATGTTGAGGCCGGAAACCGGATTGGCGGGCTCCTAATAGAAGGTTAGATTCCAGGAAGTTCTGAATTTGGATGTATGCTAATTTATCTAAGATTTTTAGAAGGAAAGGCACGGTTTGTTGGTATGGTTGAGTCTAAGGTTTGCTTCTTGAGAAGGCGGAGTACCCAAAATTCTTTCAGGTTACTGGGGACGGTGCCTGATGCAAATGAAGCATTGATAAGTTGAGAAATAAAGGGTGCTAGCTCTCTAGCCGCGTTCTTGATTAGTTGTGCTGGGCATTGGTCACCCTTGCATTGGTGACCCTTGCATTGGTCACCCTTGCAGTTGGACGGTTTGAGTGCAAGTATGACCCTCTCCACCTAGATAATAGAGACTTTAGAGAAGCTAAAGTGAGTCTCTTGTTTGCAGGGTGGCAGACAAATTTTATTGGGCACAGTCAAGGGTGTTAGTGAAGCTTTCTTTTGCGCAATCTTATTTTGAAAGTTGGAGCACCAAATTTTATCCTTAAAGCAATTTTCTTGTGCTAGGATAGGTGTTTCTAATTCTTTTAGTATTGTGAAAAGTTCTTTCATACTAGAATCAGCTTGCACGATTCTATTGTTGAAGGTCTCCTGTTTTACCAAAAGGATGTCTTTCTTATATTGGGTTGAGATATTAATTAAGTTTGTTTTATTTTCTGCAGATGGTAGTAGTCTCCATGCAGTTTCACATTTTCTTTTGTCTAATCTTGAACTTGTTAAGTGGGGGGTGAACCATGTGTTAAGGTGACTTTTAGATTTACTCTTCCTAAGTTTAAGTGGGGCGATATTGTCAAGGGCGATGGTCATGGTTTTGTTGAATTCCTCAACTAGTATGTTCGGGTCCATATCGTCAGGTAGGGAATTAAGATTGGGTAGGATACGGGGCAGTAGTTTGTCTAACGTAATATTTTTATTATTTCTGGTTAGAGTCGGGGGGGGGAGGAGCAGGAGGTATTGACTGGGCTATGGGCCTTTTACTGTCCAATGTGAATGTCAGAAGGTAATGGTCGATCCAGATTTGGGGGAAGATGGTAATGATTGATGCATTACAGTTGTAGTCCGCAATCCAATCAAGGATACCCCCTTTGTCATGGATAGGCAGGTTAACATTCTGGGTGAAGCCATGTTCTGACAGTATATTGGCTAGGGAAGTGAAAAATACAAACATTTGAAAGCCATTTTTTGCAACCTCGAGCCCTTGCCTTTTTCCCCATATCAACTCGGGAGGAAAGCTCAGGGGCAATGCGTTCACCATGGAAGCAAGATGACGCAGAACAAACAGGTTCGATCCCGAGTACCTCTGGGTATTAAGCGCCTTATAAATAACCAATTTTATATATAACTCCCAAACTTCTTCTGTTGCCTCTTTCCAAACATTTCGGAGTGGCCGGAGTTCCAACCTTCAGGCTCAACCTTCCCTAGCCCCAGCCTCTTGCAGGAAACATGTCTTCCCAACATTGTGTACTTACTCTAGAGTTTGTCACGATTTAGCGTGTCACATAAAATCTGTATATCCATACAGACATATGCAGAAACATATCAGGCAGATGCCAGTCTCCCAAAGAAAAGTATTGATAGCCACCTGAACATGCCATAACTATACCTCTCCTGTGAAAAATGACAGCAGATTCAAAGATGTTGGCCAACTGTCACCCAAAAACATATACTCTTCCCCCTTGCCAAAGGAAAATCATAGAAAGAGAAGAAACCTGTCAGCACCAAGAAAACCTGGAATAAAATAGCATCAATGGCAATATAGTAGCAATAGTAGTAATTTATATGGCACCTTTTCGCATGTTTATGGTCTCAACGCCCTTGTGGTGGGAACACCCTCGGGGACCGCAGTGCAGAATATGAGAACATTCTCAAAAAAGGCTTAAAATGTGGGTGTGCATTTGGAAAAGATCAGGAATTTGGAGGGCTGTCCAGGTTCCAGCAAGCAACCCAAGAGATCAGGCATGTGGTCGGGTGCTGATCGAGGCCAGGAGAGTGCATGAGTGCAAGAGACTCTTTGTGTGTTCAGCTTGACTAAATTTTGGTGTAGATTGTCATTGTAGTCTGATGGCAGAGGTGTTGAGTCTGCAGGCCTGATTCAGAGAAGCATTTTATAATGGTGCAATCCCATTGAAAAAGTCTCTGTGAATCAGGCCTATAGTCCGGTATAAGGAGGTGAGTTATATGCCCAGCTAGAACGACTTTGTCGTAGGTGTTCGGTGCATTCTGGTGCATGTGTGTGAGTAACCAAGCCATGCCTGCAGCAAATGTCCACCAAGTGGTGCGTTTATAGATACCTTGATGCTAGGATGGGGCTTTGTTATTTACTCCACTGTTGGATCCGGTTGTCCATGTGAGAGTCCTCTAGGCACATTTGCCGGGTTGCCATAATAGGTCTTCCAAGGGTCATGGACAAGCTATCATAATGTATCTATCTTCTAATCGTGATAGACCAGTTGCCTGCAACACACCTAAGTCCAACACCTTTCCTTCCCTCAAAATGCATCCAAGTGCAACACGTTTCCTGCCCCTCAAATAAATCTAAGTATATACAATTGGGCTCAAGGTTTACAAGAGGCAAAGAAACCACTTGACAAATATAAGAGCAGAAATTACCATCAAAAGTTATGGTAGGCAACTAGCAGTCTTAATCCTCGATGATCTTTAGGCATCCTATGGAAAAATAGGTCTTAACAATGGGTAGGAGAATACAACCCCACCCTACATTAGATCCAATCCTTCACCCTCAAGCACAGCTAGAGGTATGCATTACATCAGTGGAATCACTCACCAATGAGGCTACATGTGTTGTACCAGAGGGCTCCCCACACTCTCCCCTTTTGTTAATTCTTCCATGTGCCAATTGTTTGAAGTAGCAATCTATGCCGATGATACCCAGGTTCAGATACGGCACGACAACAATCCAGTGAAAGAGTCCCCATTACAGATGGCCTTAAGCACATCTTTCACAGACTGAAAGGGGGCTGTCTCTCCTAAAACACATCACTGACACAAACAGTCTGAGACTGGGCAGAAAAGATCCACACCTGTCCCATGTGACTGGCCACCACTAAAGTAAGGACCGCTTGTCACATTACAAAGAGTAAACAAAATCTTCTCCTTTGCCCACTTATCAAACTGTGATCAAGGATCTAAATGTGAAATTACTCATGCTCCAGAAATCTACCCCCCTCAAAATCAGGATCACATAAAAAAACACTTCCCTTGCTTCCAGCTGAACCTTAGATCACTTGCAAGTCTATCATTCCCATTTACAAAGCCTGCAGGTCCAGTGGCCTCAGTTGCCAGCAACACTTGGTCCTACATTACACCACTACCAGACCCCTATTTTCAACCTCATGTCACTTCATTCAGCAACTCTCATTTAAACATCTGAATCATTGTGTTATGTAATTAGGAGCCCAGTGCCCAAAACTATGTAACCCACTTAAGCCTTGCCAGAGATCAGAAGCAGATTTCCCATGAACCAGAAACATTGTGAGAACAACATTTGTTTTGGCACACGTTAAACTAATTACTGACAATTCTGTGCAGTGACCAAAGAACAGGCATCCCGCGCTTTCAATTGGATGTGTACGATATGCAGGAAGTGCAGTAATGCTGTTCACATCCCGCACTTTCATTTGGATTCTAACCACCCACAAAACCACTGGTAGACTATGACAGGGGAGCCCGATGGAGTGAGTGAAAAACACTGCAGTGAGAACCTCTCGAGAACTAGCTGTAAAATAAGTGCTTAAAATGATAGTACACTTATATATTTGTATGACAGTACAATTTTATATTTGTTTTCTTAGGTGTGCTCTTAAGAGACCCTAAGGCAGTTGTTGTTCCCTATAAAACACCTAAGTAAACGAATACATGCCTAAACTGTTCCAGACAGGGTTAGAGTGCATTTATTCGTCCATCGCACAAGTCGCCTGACACCTGCCTGGGGGCATTTTTGGAGGAGTGTAAAAGGAAAGAATACAATTCCTGTTCATCAAACTGCATCTCCTGGGCCTTGTCTGGATTGATGGTAAGTTCTGGTCCATGAGCAGACTTTCAGACATGATGGAAGACATTTCTGTGGGTCGAGCTATGGATGGGAGTGTGAGAGGGTTTAGCCAATTCAAATAGGGGCACAAGTCACATAAGAACAAGTAGGTTTTCTAAGACATTAGCAGAATCACTTGGTTTGCAAGTCAGGGTTGGAGGGTGAGATCCAAGAAATGGTGCCTTGTGTAATTAGCATTATAATTGTTCATAGACAAGTACTGGGATGTGGCATAGGGGCATGGGGTATTACCCAAATTGTTCGAACACAATTTTTCGAAATACCTAATTGACCGAAAGTCAAGTGTCCGAATTGACCTTTGCACAATTTACCGCACACACACACATATATATATATATATATGTATATATATATATGTGTATATATATTTATTTATTTATTTATTTATATTTATATATATATATAATGGGGGGTTGCGGGGGTTTCCCCCTGCATATATGTAACCATTGACCTTCCCAATTCGGTCAATTGTGCAAAGGTCAATTGTAATTCAAACAATTGTAGTTCGAACAATTGGTATACAACGGGACATGGAGGTTATGCCTGGCTTAGTTACCTGTAATCTTCATTACTCCTAGTTCCACTCTTCCTCATCCCAGTACTTACCTATGAGGCAAGAAGCCTCATATGTAAGCACTGGGACACGGAAGAGGAACGTGGAGGTAATTCTGGGTAGAAGAGCTGATTTTTGCAGCTGGGGAAGGGGTTGGGAGGGAGAGGGGTTGTGTGGGGTATGGGAAGGGACATGGATTGTGTGATAAATCGCAATGGTCATACATTTCCAGGTTAAGCATATATGATATGTGAAATTAGATGCTAGAGAGGCATTTTGGTGCTGCCAGTGTAGTTATTTATTAGTTTGGGTTGAAATTTTCTTAACTGGGTCTCTTTGATAAAACAGTCCTGCTAAGTGTAATTATCTGACTAGATTGGCATTTGGGTGCTGCTTGTTTAGCCGTTTCTTACTGTGGCATTTTATATTCTGCTCGGCATCTGTGATAAAATAACCATGATACGTGTTATGGCCTCAAATTGCATTTTGGTGCAACCAGTCTAGGTATGTCTGAATGTGGCCTGCCATGCTTTACTGTAATATGATATTACTTATCTAGACTGGTCTACATTGTGCGGCCAGTTGGACATGTTTTCATTGTGGCATGGTGTTTTAATAGCAAAGCATTACATTAATGAAAGCATTAATATTCCTGTGTACTGTTGGCGACTTGCTTGTATGGGATTTTTGGACTGGTGTTACCCTGCAAAACAATTGCAAATGCTCTAGCTTTTCAGCCACTTTTTCTCAGAATATGTGCTGTATAAGGCATTAAAAGACATATGTATATCTTATTCTTAGTGCAGTGTGCAGCAGCACGTTTCTGCATATTGTGCAAGCATGGTAATCTAGGCCAGCCCATAGCGTGACGCAACCCATGATTTGTTGCCAACCTGTGGTGTGGCAGGCTTCTTCAGCATGGCTCGCAGGGGGCAACCCAAACTTTGTGTTATGCCACTAGTTAAGGTAAGAATTGTATTGCAACAAACCCCCTGATATTCAACATATTGGGGAACTCAGGAACGGCTTAACTCGGCGCATTCCCTGAGTTCCCCAATGAGTCTAATTTCAAGGGTTTTGTTGTGAAACGTTTCTGACCTTAACTGATCATTAACTAAAACTTTCATTGAATTTCAAGGGTTTTGATATTCCATTGATTTTTTTTCCACACCACAAAGGCCATGGCCAGTGCCAACAGCCTTCGGCCGTGCACACAATCCATTTGAAAACACTACCAGAACACTAAACTCTGTTTTTTAAATCACTACCTGGTCACTAGCCCTTCGACCATGCCCACTCTATAATTCAGAACACAAGAAGACCACTAGCCACGGCCTACTAATAAATGTGTCCTCTTGGGCTTTGCAACTGGAACGCGCTGAGTTAAGCCAGTCCTGAGTTCCCCAATGCATTAAATTTCAGGGGTTTTGTTGTGATACGTTTCTTAACTGATCATTAACAAAAGTTTTATCATTGAATTTCAATGGTTTTGCTACTCCATTGATTTCTTTCTTCACCACTGGCAATTGACTTGGGCCATGGCCTTCGTTTATTTTAAAACACTAACAGACCACTAGCCATGGGCTTCGACCATGTCCAGTGGGCAGAGCCTCCCACCGTGCCCACTATATTTTTTAAATCACTATCTGGTCACTAGCCAGGGCCTTCGCCCATGGCCAGCCATGAACATACTATGTCTAGTGATTTATTATCCCTGACTTCACTGTATCTGTAAAAAATAATAAAACAAGAATTAATTACTTTTTAGCCCTAGTCATGGGTTTAATTATAAATAGGGGTTCCTGTTTTCAGTGTTTCTTTTTAATTTTTTTATTTTTTTTTTACTTCTGGTGGTGTTTTGACAGAGAAAAAAAAGAATCTGTGTTTATCAGTGTTTTACTGCCTGCCCCCTTCAAACAATGGCAGATAACTGTTTTCCTGTGTAAACACAAACACATTCTTTTATTGTTTCATTGCAAAAATAACATATGTCCAGGTTTGAGAGGTTAACCCTGAAATCTACCCTAATGCAAGCATCACTCGAAGACATTCATAAATCACAGACTGATTTTGACCTGTTTTGACAGTTGTATTGTTATATATAAAAGATGGCAGACTTTGAGAACTCACAATATTTTTAGTCAATGCGCAGTGAGATAAAATTATTTCACAAGGAGCACACACATTGGTACACGCCGCTTGTTTTATGGCCGGTCTCTTAGTGGCTGATGTGATATGTCGCACAACCTCTACTAACCGCCTTTAAGCAGCATGTAAAAGGGAAGAAAATGACCGGCTACAAGAATAACATATGCCCAGGAACGTTTGCCCCCATAGCGAAAAACTGGCACCCAAAAATATACGCACAGCAAGTGAACATATATCTTAAAGTGAAATACACCACAGTAGTTTAATTGAACTTCCCCTTAGAAGAAAGTCTGCAAGAGAAAATAGCATTGGACTTTAAAAAAAGTAATGAACACCAGAAAAAATTTGAGAGGGGAAATGTTCCAATATATATGCTGGCAAAGCATAAGAGGTGCTCACCTTTTAAACTCGGCAATCTGTTGTTAAATTTTACCTAGAAAACAAAACCCAATATGAGACCTGTGGTCTTGTGTGTAAGTGTCTGCACGGGGAACATGACAACCTGAGTAAAATGCTGTTAGCCAAATACTTGCGCAAGCTTAACAACCTCAAACAAAACCAAGGGGTTGTGTCTTCCCTGTTAAAACAAGTTATGCTGTCCACCCACATGTGTCCTTTACTGGTGCCCTGAAAAGAACCCACAATCAGGGCATAAAAACTGCACCATTGTCCAGGATTGTAACCTCTTTTGACACATCCCAGGCAAATATACATGGCATACTTGCCCTCTCATCACTTCCCCTCTTTACCCCAATGTCTGACTTTCAACAATACTCTGCTTTATGAAGATAACTTGCAAAGTACACATACCATAGTGTCACTTAAATATATGAATCCTTATAGAACTATGTTAAGCAAAACGTGTACAATTGTGACATTACTCCTCCCACCTTAACTGGGAGACTACAAATTACATTTTCCAATGCAGCAAAAGGCAAAACAATGGTCTCTCAGACACCACAGGGAACATAGAAGATCTTTAAATCATATTGGTTCATTATATATAGCCACCCTATATGAGTCAGACTCCCATAGGATCCTCAAAAAAACCTATTGTTAATAACGTTTGATTTGAGTAACTTTTCTGGGCAAAATTTTGAAACGGATTAGGGACTTGCGGGCTCCCCAGACTGCAATGTTTGGTAAAGTTTGGATAAAAAATAAAAAAGTTAGTAAGAAGACAAAGGGCCTAATTCATAGAAAAGTGTGCATTTATTCTGCAAAGACCGGCCACCGAGAACGACACTGTGCAAGCCTGAGCGCAGGATATAAAATGTGCACCCCGCGTATTCATGGAATTATCTGTGCAAAGTAACTGTATACGCAAGTTCTGACCGGAATGCCCCCGACATGCCCCCACGCAAAGCAAAAACAGCCAGAACAGCTACCTTTGTGTTCTCCCCTGGCATGAATACACGCACCCTTCAAACAGTGCGTGGGGTCCCCCGCAAAGGGGGCCTGCATCTCGGTGACTCTGCATGGGGTTACCCATAACTGTTACCCGCACCCTGAAAACATGCATATGATTTATCATAACTCCGGAAAAACTCTGAAAATCTGTGTGCGAACCCCTGCAAACCATTCCTGCACCACACTACACTGCATATGCTCACCTTAAGTTAGTTTGGAAACCCGGCTGCATACACGCATCCCTAAATCCAACACCCGGTCTTACCTCTGCATGGTGATTTTCATGCGCAAGTGTCTGCACGCCTGCCTTCGTGTGGCAGATTGCCTGAGGGCTTTCCGTGGCCATTTCCCTGCCAAAAGGTTGCGCAGTTGGATCCATGTATACATATCGTTCCGCGCAATAACAGGCATGCAATGGACTGCCTGCAGGCCATCCCTCGTAACGCCCACATTTCCCTTGTTCTTCTTCATTTTATGCATTCTGCCCCCTTCCCAGCCCTCGGTGCAGGCCACGCCCACGCTCTGCGTGCTGTCTCATGCAAAGCATTCAGCCTTTTGCAGAGATGTGCAGAGCCTGCATGAAGTCCCCAGAAGGTACAAAGAAGTGCTGCACGGTCGATTCCATGGATCAACAAACAGGATTTTGACACTGTTTGGTGCACAAATTCTTCATTTACCACACAAATAATTCCATGAATTGGGCCCAAACTGTTTATTTTGAAAGTTGAGGTCTATTTCCCATTCATTTTCCGATTGATAAACAAGGTACATTTTTGCCAAATTGCACAGCCCAAACAGCTGGATGGATTTGGAACAGATCTGAAACAACTTGAGCACAAATCGTTTAAAAGAGGCCTTTTTGTGGTTTTGGTGTTATTGCATGCAGTCTCAAAATTAGATAGCTATATATATACCTGTTTTTTTGGAAATTAAATGGTCGCCATCTTCTTTTTTTCTCAATGCGAGAGAAAGCAGCGGCTGGGGGAGCTGGCACAGATGATGGGGGCACTTGGTGAGGGGCTGGGGGGCCAGAAATAAAAAAAATTCAGCCATAATAAACTACAGATACCACGTCTATCTGTAGTACATACATAAAAAGAAAAGACTGCAGATAGCCAAGGTTATCTATAGTTCATGCCTGCAGCTATAGAAAAAAAGATAACAATATAAAAACAGATATTCTGACAGCTACAGTGATGTTGGGGGTGAATAATGATTGAGAGACACAGTAGGATCCAGGACTCTCATCCAGGCAGTAACCTGGACTGAGCCTACTTACTTTCAAAGCAACATAGCAGCTAGCACCCTCAGACCCTGTTGCCTAACAAATGAGCACAATTTAAAAGCCCACTTAGAGCATTGTAGCCTGAGGGACAGGCACCTTCCTCGCTTTGAAGTTAAGCAGGGTCAGACACTGTTACTGCACCCTCTGCATCGTCCACAAGGCCTTCTGGGGCCTGGGGCCACAATACCTTCAACTCTCTCTTCCTAAATACCTTCCTTCTCGAGCTCTTCGCTCATCTGCCTCCAATTCCCTCAGGGTCACACGCTTCTCCAAGCAATTAGTTGGTGGTAGATCTCTTTCTTCGGCTGGGGCCTCCCTCTGGAACAGCCTCACTACCTCCCTGAAACTTGAGGAGAATCATCTTCGGTTACGTAGCACCTCAAAACCTTTCTCTTTGCATCTGCTTTTTCTCCTCCTCTCCCTTGCTGATTTCATGGCTGACACTGAAACTGCACTGGTTACCCGGCCACCCTCTGATCTCGGGCCCAGGTCCACTCCCCCGCCTGTCACACTCCTGCACTGCCCTCCTGGCAACCTCTGCACTTGGTGACTGTTTTCTGTATCCCTACGGTCCCACTTCCAGCACTTGACACCGGACGTCTGCACTTACCCTCTCAATTGCCACCTGCTGGCCGTACTTTTACTTATTATTTATTTATTGTTTTATCCCATGTACTGCACTGTCCTCTCCCCGTTCCCCCCGCACCTTTCCCCTTCCCCTTCCCATACACTTGCGCGATCTGAATGACACATGGCCTAGTAGGATTGCTGTCTGTCTTCCCTCTGTTCCCCCTCCCTTGCCTCATTGCGCCTTGAAACAGTTGTGTATAGGCGCATTATAAAAAACCATATCATATCATATCATATCATGGATGGAAGACAATCCACAGTTCCAGATGTCTTGTGTTTTCTTATTTCTAAATATCTCATAATCCACTAAGAAAACACATGCTATCCATATTCTTTTTTTTTAAACATTGTTATGTCAGTCCTTGAAACTATTGCACTTAGCAACCATGCTTTTGTCTTTTGCTGAATTGCATTCTGGTATTTGTAGTTTCCCAGTTAATATGTGAGGAATAATGCCACAATTGTACACGTTTTGCCTAAGTAGTTCAAGAAGGACATGTTTCTCTAACTGGTCTTGAACCTTGTGTTCATTTATTAGGCAACATGGCCTGAGGGGGCCGGTCCCTTCCTTGCTTTGAAGTCAATCAGGGTCGGTCCGGTTACTGCATGGATGGGAGTCCCGGCTGCCTATTTCCAATGTATAGACTACAGATAGCTGCAGCTAAGTGTAGTTTTATAGCCGCGAATATCAGAAGAGTGGCCCTCTTCCATTCCCCCTACAACAAACAGTGTTTTTGTGAGACAGTTTGCTTTGAGATGTCGGCTATTCGCAGCTATACCCCAAGTTATAGCTGAGGGTATGGGAAACATAAAGGAGACTTTTGTTGCAAACCTGGTCACTAGCACCTCTACAACTCTCTCTTTTCACATGGTGTCCTCCCCTACCTGATGACATTTGCATGTTTCTTTTTTTAACCTCAAATGGCTTTTCTCTGCGTCTCATTTTCTGATACCCTCGGCTATAAAATGGGGGTATAACCACAGCTCTATCTCTAGAACAGAGAGAAAAAAAAATATGGCAAACATCTATTTTGAAGAATGGGGCACCCCCTTCTCCGTCAAATATTTTAAAATGTACTGGATGGAATAACCGCAAACCACAAAAGAATCGTGAGTTAATGCTTAATGCCCAAGTTTTTTCAGATGTGATCCAAATCTATCCAGCAGTTTTGGCTGTGTAGTCTGACAAATATTGCCCTTTTTTTCTATGGATAAATGAATGAGGACTGAGCCGAAACTATGTATTTTTGTCTTCTTAGTTATTTTTTTATTTTTCAAAGAATTTTTCCCGAAACTCTCCAGTTTGGTGAAGAGGGGAAGGTAGCGGGGGGAGGGGGTGGGAAGGCGCATGACATACATTTTTTTTGTGCACTTTCAGCTTATAGGAGGTTTACCGGGGGAATCTCGTGTGATTACTGCAGCAACGCTGCAAGACACTTCCAGAAAAGAAACTGCATAACATGAAGCGAAGAGCAATAGGGGGTAATGGGAAAGAGTTAGGGAGGGAAAAAGCAATTGAGGAGTGTGGGGGACCAAGAAAAGAGGAGGGCGGCACATGATGAGTGCCTGTGAGGACAGGGGGCACGTTTTCATTTTCAAGCATTTTTTGGCTTATCAGGGCAATACCGGGAGAATCTTTTGGTATGACTGCAGCAAATTGTCACCATTGTATCCATTATCGGGGGAATCAGCACAACTCTATGCTACTGCAAGGATCAAAAACGTTTTGGGGAAATTACAGCAGGAATATGGAGTTGCATACCTGCATATACCACATTTACTAGGCACTGGGCAATGGGTCTTTGAAAATAATGTATTGGTGTAATATGTACAGTGGCCACACCCGAAGCGCCATGACAAGTGGGCCCAGAAGAAACTAGAGTATCAAAATAATCTTGAAGTTTGGTGAAAATACTTCAGTCTAGAGAGAGTTAAGGTGATTCAATGTAATTCAACCAAAGCTTTGCCATTCAGCGGATGTGGGAAGTGATGACCGGCTTAACTCGGCATCCGCCTGTTGCACAGCCCATGAGCACATACATAACAGAAGCGATTCACAATGACATAGCAATTCATTTTTGCACCAGTGATAATACTCTTCCACATCAGCATCAGGGCAAACATTGCCTTCGTGCAAAAACACATTGGAAGAATATGCTTGATACACCTGGGGCAATTTTTTTCTGTAGTGCTATTGGCACGCCAAATAGCATTTGCACCAGTGCAAATAGTCTGTAAGATGCCCCCTGTTCTTTGATGCAAAAAAGGTCTGCACGTTGTTCACACTAGTTTTCAGATTGATCCATTGTACACATTCATCCCATTTCTCCCACGCATCTCCCTCTATAGCAGCGGTATTCAAACTGTGGGGCAAGTCGCATCGCTGGGGGGCCGTGAGAGCCCAGCATGAAATGAAATTTTAGATTGGAAGAAATAGGCTGGGGCAGCTCACATGGTCGGGCTGAAGCATGAAACTGTCTCAGGCACCAGTGAGAAAGTGGCCCGCAGTTTTAAATGGATAGTCTTTCCTTTAGTCACAGACTGTTTGAATAGTACACAAGGGGGTGCATTGTGTTAAAATGTAAATAAATTGTGATATTTAAAGAATATTTAATCAGCAGCAATGGTCAAAATTACTAACTGCGTAGTGAAGTAACCCATCAAACTGGCCCACAGTGGCCAAAAAGGTGGACCAATTTGACTGGTCCACACTAGCATTTTGCATTTTTGGCACGGTCATCGCCCTATTGCCCTATAGGCAAGTCTGAGCCTGGTGGCTCATCCATAATGGCGAAGTGGCCCCCCCACCCATTATGGAGGAGCTAAGGAGCCAGACCAGTGAAACAATGAGCACTCCCTCAGCTGCTTTTTTCAGCTGAGCGAGTGCTCCTGTGCTGACTGAGCTGTCAAATGGAAACACTACTTCCCTTTGACAGTTCAGTTCAGTTCCCCAGCCGCACATGCTCACTGAGCCATGCAAGGCTGGGGCATTTTTTCTTTTAATTCACGGGGGAAGCTTCATGGGGGAACCCCCTGAACCCTCCTTAATTGGTTCGGGCTCCCTCGCTGTGCTCAGTCGCTAAGGCATTTGTGGGGGAAATCGTTATGCCCCTCCACTTAAATTAAATTCACCAGCCGCCACTGGCCCTGGGACTGTGTTGGGGATGGGGAGCCTAGGGACTGTGGTGGGAGCAGGATTGGCGGGAACCATGGGAGAGTGGTGGGAGCAGGGTGGGGAGAGCAGGGTGGGGAGAGCCCATGGACTGGGTAGGAGTGGGATGAGGGAGCCCAGCGACTGTGATGGGAGCAGGTGGGGATGCCCAGGGACTGTACTGAGAGTAGGGTGCGGTGACGGCGCGCAATACATACTGTCCATTTGGCATTTATGGGGAGGGACCCGGCCATCTAAATATTGCTATGGGGGGGCCCAGGCCAAAAAAATGTGAAGACCACTGCTCTATAGTCATCAGATCCTCCATGCACTGACCCACACACCAGCTCACAGGGCCCATTCTGCACCATCTGGGTGTGGTTCATGCACTTCCAGGGCATCCTCATTGAAAGGCCCAACCATTGACTAAAGACTGTCAAATTCCCCAGCAATTAATTTAAATGTTCAGGCGGACGGTGCCCATCCAGTCGCCACCACTGCACAACTCCGAACAGAAGATCCTAACACAAGGGGCGCTCTCACCCACTCACAATACCTGGAGCTTTTGCAATTTAGTGTACAGTCTTGTGTGGTTCCTAGTGATCACTGTTTTCCATTGGCTGGGGTTACGTGCATTCATGTCTTTGTATTATTATTATTCGAAATATTTAAAGCGGAAATAGGAAATACACAAAATTCATATTTTTCCAAACGCTTTGCTGAACCTTTTGTAATATGGATCATTTGCACTTGAGAACGCCATTGTAGGCAGATGGAGAGCACGTGGCGGCAGGCAAGAGCAAACGATTGAAGAGAGATGTCCTTAACATCACAGTTTTTTTTTAATTATTATTTGAAAATAAAGGGGAAACATACAATGTTAAATATTTTACGCTGTGAAACAAAGTACGAAAATCAAAGCGAGCTTGAGAAAACACCGTAAGGGAAGTCGACGGAATGCATCCGAATAAAAGCAAATTATCCGAGGAGAAAACCAGCCATTGTGCACGAAGAGAAAACAAAGGAAATATGGCTTATTAGTTGCATAGCGCAACACAGCCCCACCACAGCCTTCTGGCTCCTCAGAGGAGGAACTGCCGCCCATTTGCTTTGGTTTACGTGACTGCAGTGAAATAAGTGGATTAGGCTGAAAGTTTCGCATGCTTGACTGCAGCTGGTTGCAGACATCTGTCACTCCACAGCCATACGTCCCGGGTCCTGGCAGCGCGAGCAGGCAGACACCTGACACCTTTCATTTTAGAGAGCCATTTGCAGAATAGAGAAATAGAGAAATAGAGAAATAGAAAAGAGGCGGCGGCGTCGCCACTTCATAAAAATACACTTTCTCCGTGACAACAGCGGAATCAACAACAGCTGCCAAGGGCCGCATCCTGAGATGGGTGTACATTCGACTCTTTCGGTGGGGAGGGGCGCGAATCTATGCAGCAATCTTGCAAAGTGAACACATGACTGGGGCGCTGACTTTTGGTTTACACGGCGGTGGCTGGGGAGGTTCCAGCGGCCCAAAAAAAGTCCCATTGGAACGTATAGGGACTTTCTCGCAAATGGCCTTGTCTGGGGGTGGGGGAGTGGTAGGCCCCAGAGCACCTGCAAACTCGGTCCGCCCCTGCACGGTACAGTGAGTAAATGAAGAGAGTAAGGGAAATGACGGAAACACATGTAATAATGGTAGCATTATAGACCTCGGGACAGGTCAGTATCCCTTGAGATAATTTTCTGGGGAGCGAATCTATGCAGCAATCTTCCAAAGTAAACATACGACCGAGGCTTTGATTTTTGGTTTGCAAAGGCAAAACCAGCTCTCTGTTCTATCCAAGAAGAGAGCGCATATCCAAGCACGCGTATCTGCGGCATCTAACAACTCGGCCGAACTCTTTAAAATCTGCAAGGAACTGGCCATTCTTGCCGCAGTCTCTACCTCTCCTGTCCCCTCCCAGGCCCTCTGTACGGCACCTGCTTTGCATTTCATCTCTAAAACTCAGGACATCCTGTCCTCTCCCTCTTCCTTGACTCCCTGCTTCTCTTCTGGCCTCTCTGCAGCCACCTCTCCTCACTCCTTCTCTGCCTTTCCCCTGTTCGCTGCAGACGAGGTTGCTATACAAGTCCAATCTATGAAAGTGTCGTCGAAACAGGTTCACCCCTGTTCCTCCAAAACCATCAAGGACCGCATCGACTCTGGCTCCTGCCCTGCCTGATTTCTGCAATCACTCCTTCGCCACTGGAGTCTTCCCATCCCCCCCGAAGCACTCCCTTGTGCACTCCTTCTCAAGAAACACACTGCTGACCCCTCCTGCCCGGCCAACTATCGCCCAATCTCCATCACTCCCTTCCTGGGCAAGCTCCTGGAGGAACTGGCCATCTCCCAGCTCAATCTCCACACTGAATCTGTCGGCTGTCTTCATAACCATCAGTCTGGCTTCAGAGCTTCCAGAAGCACAGAAACTGCTCTCCTGAACATCCATGAAGACCTGCTCTCCAACCTTGACTCTAACACCCCTTGCGTTCTCATCCTGCTTGATCTCTCTTCTGCATTTGACACAGTCAACCATGCCATCCTGCTCAACCGTATCCATTATAACCTGGGTCAAACTGGTCAGGCTCTGGCGTGGCTGACTTCTTTGCTCTCTGACTGACCCTCCCAGGTCCAACGTGGGTCCTTCCACTCTATCTTTTTCTCTACCTGCAGTGTCCTCCAGGGGTCTAACCTCTCTACCTGGCTGTTCAACCAATACCTTGCACTCCTGGCCCACCGCATCGCCACTCTCTGCCCCAATTTTCAGTGCTATGCGGATGACACCCAGCTCATCTTCAGGCTACCTTCTGCCTCCTCCTCCATTTCCCTCATCTCTGACTGTCTGTCTGCTATCCAGGAGTGGTGTGCTGCCAATAACCTCTGCCTTAATGCCAGTAAGACTGAGATTCTCCTCATCGGCACACCCACTCCCTCCTTCCCTTCAGCTCTCTGGCCGGCCTCCCTTGGCCCTCTTCCTGCTCCCACCTGCAAGGCTAAAAACCTCGGGGTCATCTTCAACTCTACACTCTCCTTCTCTCCTCACATCTCTGATGTCTCTAAGAAGACGCATTACCAGCTGCACCTCCTCAGAGGTATACATCCTTTCCTCTCCTTCCCCCAGAAGCTCACTGTCTCCAGAGCTCTGATTCTCTCTAAGCTGGACTATTGCAACAGCCTCTTTCTAAATCTGCTTGCTCTACTCTCCGCCCACTGCAACTTATCCAGAACAGGACCGCAAGACTTGTCCTTGGCCTCAAGCCCAGGTATCGTATCCCTCCAGGACTGAAATCTCTGCACTGGCTCCCAGTGGCTGCGAGGATAAAGTTCAAAACCCTCAGCATCATCCATAAGGCCTCCTGGGGCCTGGTGCCATAATACCTTCAATTCTCTCTCCCTAAACACCTTCCCTCTCGAGCTCTTCGCTCATCTACCTCAAACTCCCTCAGAGTCAGTCGCTGCTCCAAGCAATGAGTTGGTGGCAGATCTCTTTCTTCGGCTGGTGCATCCCTCTGAACAGCTTGCCTGCCCCCCTGAAATTTGAGGAGAATCATCTTCGATTCCGGAAGCAACTCAAAACCTTTCTCTTTGCTTCTGCTTTTTCTCCTCCTCTCCCTTGCTGACTTCCTGGCTGACACTGAATTTGCGCTGGTTACCTGGTCACCCTCTGATCTCAGGCCCAGGTCCCTTCCCCTGCCAGTCGCATTCCTGCACTGCCTTCCCGGCTTCCCCCGCACTTGGGGACTGGTTCTGTATCCCTACAGTCCCACCACCAGCACTTGACACCTGATGGCTGCACTTATCCTTGCACTTGCCACCTGCGGGCCTTACTTTTACTTACTATTTATCTTATTTATTTTATTTGGTTCGTATCTCATGTACTGCACTGTCCTCTCCCCCTTCTCGCTCACACTTCTCCTCCTTCCCCTTCCCGTACACTTGCGCAATCTGAATGACACTTGGCATAGTAGGATCGTTGTCTGTACTCCCTTGTTCCCCCTCCCCTGCCTCGTCGCGCCTTGAAACACTTGTGTATAGGTGCGTTATAAATCCCATATCATATCATATCACAGCAGGGGCTGCAGAGGTGGCCGCGGGGGAAAAAAAAGAAAATAATGGCTGTTGCAAAGTATAGGGACTTTCACGCTATTGGCCTTTCATGGGGGGAGGGGTGTCAGGCCCCAGAGCACCTGCATACTGGGCGCCCCTGTACTGTACAGTGAGTACTTGAAGAGAGTACATGAAATGACAGAAACACACGTAATAATGGTAGCGTTATAGACTTCAGGACATGTCATTATCCCTTGAGATAATTGTCTGGGGAGCGAATCGATGCAGCAATCTTCCAAAGTAAACATACGACTGAGGCGTTGAATTTTGGTTTACATGGCGGGGGCTGGGGAGGTGGCCAGCGGGGAAAAAAAAGAAATAAAATTGCTTTTGCAAAGTATAGGGACTTTCATGCAATTGGCCTTTCCTCGGGGGAGGGGTGTCAGGCCCCAGAACACCTGCATACTGGGCGCCCCTGCACTGTACAGTGAGTACTTGAAGAGAGTACATGAAATGACAGAAACACTCTTAATAATGGTAGCGTTATAGACCTCAGGGCAGGTCAATATCACTTGAGACAATGGCCCTTTCCCAATTTATGGCCCCCGGCTTTGCGTTTAGCCATAACTTGGGAGCAGACCTTTATCCTGGGATAATTCCCCCTTCCTTGGTCTATAAGGCAACCCCATAGCACGGCTATTGCCTCTTTTTCAATGTGGGAGTATCGTTGCTCCATCGGTGTTAGTGTCCTGGAGGCATAGGCAATCGGCCTCTGTTCACCCGTTTTTGTCACTTGTGTGTGGATGGCCCCTAGGCTTGCATCCACATACAGTTCAGTTGGAAGTGCTGTGTCGTAATAGGCCATTGTGGTGTCGGCTGACAATGATGCTTTATGTGCTTGAACGCCTCTTGGCAGGCAGGTCCCCACGTCCACTTTGTGCTGGCCTTTGTGAGTTCTCGAAGGGGCTCAGAGAGTGTGGCCAGATTTGGGATGAACCTCCCGCAGTATGTGGCCATTCCTAGGAAACTGCGCATCTCAGTTGGCGTAGTGGGGAGGTAGCAGCTTGGATGTCTGCCACTGTTTGTGGGTCCACTGAGATGCCTGTGCTGTTGAACGTGACCCAAAGAATGATATCTCGTCCTTCAGGAATTCACATTTTTCCGTATGAATTGTCAGTCCTGCGCTTTCTAACCTGCCAAGGAGCATGTGGAGTCTTTTCATGTGTTCCTCTCTGTTGCTGGCATGAATCAGAATGTCGTCGCTGACATTTAGGACCCCCGGTATGTCACGGATCATCTCCTGTATTGTTTGCTGGAAGACCTTGGCGGCCGAAGAGATTCCAAAACTCAGACGCTTGTACCTGCGTAGGCCAATGTGTGTTGAGAAAGTAGTTATGTACCGGGAGTCCCGGTGTAGCTTCAACTAGTGATAGCCAGCGTTCAGGTCTACCTTGGAGAATATCCTGGACCCGGTGAGGTCTGCCACTATCTCGTCCAGTGTCGGGGTGAAGTGGCGCTCCCGCTTGATTGCTGCATTTGGTAGGCGCATGTCTATGCATATTCTGACCTTGCCAGGTTGTTTTGGCCACCGTGTTTCCAAAAATCCTGCTGTCGCTTGATGTTGCGATCAGCTGTTTTGGATCGGCACGCGTGTCGTTGGGTTCATGTCTCTCGTCGCCAGTTTTGAGTCCTGAGGCAAGGCGTCGGCGGGAGACAGGGATAATGGGCCCGCGCGTGAAGGCATTGCTTGCGTAGCTCTGGCGGGAACATTAAAGACACAGACACACTTGGCTGGTTGTTCTGCCTGGGACTGCCTCCGCATAACGGGGGCGGGGCTTTTATTGGACACCTTGCATCACCGCGTAGCAGGACGCAAGGCGGACATAACAGCGCCCTCCTGCTTGGGGTCTTTAGTGTGGGTTGCATGCAGTTCAGGGATGGTATTGCTCTGAACCACAGTCAAAAAAGGCTCAATCAATGTGGAGATTTTTCTTCCCCGATGTCTGGTACTGGTAAATAATATATCAATTACTCTGGCTTTCAGGCTTGGACTGGCCTATAGGGCAATAGGCCCATGGTCGAAACAAAAAGACACAATGCTGGTGTAGCCAGTGTTTTTGGTCAAAGTGGGCCACTTTTTTGGTCAATTTGGGCCAGTTTGATGAGTTAATGCACTCTGCGGGTGGTTGTTTTGACCAGTGTTGCTGAATAAATATTCTTTAAAATGCATAATTTGCATCACACTTTATCAACATTAAAAAAACGTGGTTACTGTTCAGACAGTCACAAAAGAATGGATAGCCATATAGCAACTGTGGGCCATTTTTTCATTGGTGCCCGAGACAATTTTATGACCCAGTCCGAGCCTGCTGGCTTTGTGTTATTTACAAAATCATAGCATTCCAGAAACCAGCTAATGTTCTCTTTGCAGTTGTGCTTATTGATTTGCCACAGGGGTCCTCCTGTGACAAGTGGCTGCTGAAAGGAGTTGTAAATGATGACGCAGAATCAATAATCATGACGATTTGCCATCTTACCTCATGCAGGAAATGTAAGTGGAAGACATCTGTATTAGTAAAATAACAAAGACCAGGCAAAGAAGCATCCATTGAAGAGGTGAGTTTGTAGTCACTCGGTGAGAAGTTTGAAGTTGAAAAATATCTATACAACAATTCAATGGGCCACAACACAACCACTGTACATGGGTGAAGAACTCCAACAGGTAGAACACTGTGTTCAATTGGCTGCGGCTTTGATATGCAAAGTTTGTTGTCGAATAGTTCATTGGCGCGGTGATGTGAGGGCACTTCTCATGTTATCCTCCCCATACCAGACTTTGTTTACTATGAAACTTAACCTATGTTTTCATGATGACAAGATAGCTCAGCAAATAAAGTGCCTGCTTCGGAGACCTACCTGTAGAATGCAGTCACAAGTTCACCTCCTGACGTTGCCAACTCTTCCTTTCATCATTCTGTAGCTGATACAGTTAGAGCCATTATATTGTGTAATATTAGCACCGAAGGTTACAATGCTTAGAAGCACAAAGGCTGGCATGAAATGCTACATAACCAAAGTGACATATAAAATGGGATAGCAGCTGAAGTGCTAGCAGTTATGGTAGTTGTGTTGGCACTGGTGCATAAAAACATCGTTTGGACAGCACTATACACATGGGCTAACAAACACTCTATGGCGAGGTTACATGGATGTTAAGAGCCTTGATGTAAAAGCAGAGTGAATGTAGATATAAGAAAGACCAACTTAAAAAACGTAGGCCATTCAAGAATCTTTTAATTTTGCATTCTAGCTACTCAACTGCGTCATAGGGATCCAAGGTGCACCTCACTTAGGAGGCCCAACAAGGCCGAAACATGTCTGTGGTTGATTGCGTTTCCATGCAGAGGGGACCTGGCTTAGCAGTTTGGGCAGGGCTGCTCCCATTGGTGGGAGCACCTGACTGATTTGCATATGGCTGGACCCTTTTTGCAATGGCGCAGACGGGCTAAAAAACAGTGGTGTGAAAGGTTTCAGGGAACACTGCCAGTGGTTCAGAGTTATGCAAAACCTTTCACCCATCACTTGTTTTTTATCATAACTACACAACTTAGACATTCTAGGCATTACAGGTCTAATAGCATTCTGGATCCTACCAGTGTACATACATCCTTAGTAAAGGTTTACCAATGTTGATGATCATCCCTGGTTGTAGGAACCAGGTTTTGTGCTATAGAAGCAACCTTCACGTCCTTCACCATTGGAAGAAAGGCTGGATCACTGAAGGAAGGGGTTCAATGATTCAGCTGCTTGCAAGTGCTCTTTTGCTCACATTGGCCTTTGATGTAAAGCCCTACACCAGGGTTTGAAATTGAGATTCAATAAGCGGGAGCTAAAACCAGCTCCTGGGTGTCGAGCATCATCCTGTAGGCAGGAGCTTCCACAGGGGAAGCAGGATCTACCAGAGATGTTCCTTTAACCTTCTTACGAACCAATGTGTTTAAGTGTATATTAGATGTGTTCTAATTCTTATTTATTAACATTCTCAAAAACCAAAGTTAATGGGCCTCATTATTACTCAGGCGGGACAGGGTTAACGGCGCCGTTAAAGGTGCCGGCACCGTCAACCCTGTCCTGCCTAATTACAAGGTCCCCTCGCGGGACCCGCTCTGCACGTCTGGTTTCACCAGATGTGCAGAGCGGCTCCCGTGAGGGGAGGAGGGAGCAAACAACGGGCCGCTCGTAATCGGCCCATTGTTTGCTCCCTCGCCCATTCCCATTTAGCCCTATCAGGGCTGAAATGGGAATGGGAATGGGGAAGGTCCGGGTCTGGGTTCCTAGAAGGAGGAATTACGGGGCCCTCCGAACTCGGAATGGCCCGGTAATTCCTCATTCTGGGAACCCGGACCCGGACGCGATTTCGGCGGCAGCCATGCCGCCAATAGCGGCATGCCTACCTCCGAGGTCGTAATGAGGCCCAATGTCAGATTTACATGTTTGGAAGGTACCAGTTGGCCCTAGGATCTGAAAGTAGCTCTGGGTAACTGGTGGTTTGAAGCTAACCAGGCTCTACTATGCTAGTAGCAGCCGCTAAATAGCTCCCAGCTCCTCTCAATTTCGAACCCGGCTACATGAATGATAAGCTCGATCAGACCCTCTCCAACTCAAGGGCATTAATGGTCAGCTAGGGGCATCTACAGAGGCGCTTAAGGTAAGTTGCAAGTGAATTGCATTTGTTTTGCTTTTCAGCTGGGTTTGCCAATAATTAAACTTAATTAAGTGCAGGTCTGTTTGTCCCTCGTTGGCTTTATTGTAATGCAATGTGATTGTAAAATCCGAATAAAGAAACTGAAATTCTTTATGTGTTGGTGAAAGCTTCACATCATCAAGATGCACTACATGTAAACAATCCCTAATGTTAATTCGCCAGCAGTGCGTCTCAATCATGCCATCTTAGTGTTGCCCCCTCATATGGCCCCATTGCCTTCTCACTACTTCCAGTTTGATGTTTCTGCCATGGCTAATTTATACAGTTTTCAGAAGCCATGCATTCTGGATGTCTATCCACCCTTGATTAAGTGCAGAACCTTGTTATCCTAGATAAGACCGAATACAAATGCAATGCAATATCAACATTTTAAATAGTTTTGGGTTAGTTTAGGACTGACCACAACAAGGCTCTAGGCAGAATTATTATTACTACTAATATTATTATTATTATTATTTATTATTATTATTATTATTATCGTATTTATTAAGATTGAACTTAATCTGGGAAGCAACAGAATGCTTTACAATCATCCAGGGAAGAACACAGTGAGAAAGTCAGAGAAACAAGTGAGCGGGGAGGTAGCAAGAGGGGAAGGGGATGGCAGGCAATTTGGCAGCGAGGGATCTACAAGCAACCAGGGGCAACAAGTTAGATCTATTTAGTGTATGTATCCAGGGCATTGTAGCAGACATACACTTAAACTCATGGGCATTCTCCACTGCAGTTTTCTGCTTCATTTCAGGTCACTCAATGAATATGTGTTTTAAATCATATTGGCTGAAGTCCAAAAAAATCCTAAAAATCAACTGGCAGTATTTTTGTGATGACTTCTATCTATGGAATATATTTATATATCTAGTGTTTGGTCTACAGAGAAATATCCGGGGGCGACTGCTGAATTGTTTTTATTGCTGAGGTGTAAATATTTGCCATAAATAAGCAGGAGTGACTGAGCATAGTGAGGGAGCCCAAAGAAAAACTTCTGAATTAGGGTTTCAAATGATGCATTATACAGCACACTTTCTTTGAGAAATGGGGTAAAAAGCCAGACAGTGTGCAATCGGTTTTTATAGGGTAACACGTGAAAAAATACAAAAGATGCAATACACCAACAGTGCACAGGAGCATTTCCCAATGCATTTCCATGAGGGCTTTCGCCCAATGTATGCTAGTATAAAACACATTTTCATACTCACTGTGCCAGTACATTTCTATGCGGACTGCACCTGAAAATGCTAGTATTCCCATATAAGAAAATACTCATGTTTGCTTTGTGCAAAATGCCAGTAATAAAAGATACTTTAAGAAATCATGTCCATGTAGACTCTGATAATACATTCCAATACCTGAACTTAAGAACCTACTGCTGTTAGCTTAGCCATTAAAAATACAATGCCACAATAAGAAAAACATGTCTGACACGTAATAACACTTATCATGTTTGCTTATGAAAAATGCCTAGTATAAAATATCATGCTACAGTAATGAATGGCTAGACAGGAGGCATAAAAATGCCAGTCTAGCCACATAATAAAACTTATCCTGCTTGCAAAATCATAGATGCCGAGTACAAAATGCCATGCAACAATAAGCAATGGCTAGACTGGCTGCACTAAAATGATAGTCTAGCCCCTTGATCACACTCATCATGCTTGCTTTTTCATAGATGCCCAGTAGAATATGTCTTGCCACAGTATGGCTAGACTGTCTACACTAAAATGTAAGTCTAGCCACCTAAAAACGATTATCATGTACCTTGTACTAGGAGTCAGGATATCTTAGAAAATATATTAATTGAGGCTTATCTGATTTGAACACTGCAATATATGCAAACTCTCTTCCCCGAGTCTAGCCATCACATTGATAATATGGCACTTTAGGGACCTTCAAGGCCTCTTGACCCAGCACTATATGATCATTCTAGCCCTGCAATGGAATATAGATGTTTAGATTTTGCCTTAGCCCCTGCACTCCAAGATAGTGGTTCTTCACAGCCTACTCCTGTGAACTATAATGAAACCACTCTAACACCCAATTTGAATGTTCCAATTCCACACTTAAAACATTGGTGGTGTCTATTGTTAAATACACACTCTGTTGTTAAAACATAAAACACTCACTTGAAGTAGCTGAGGTCATACCGGACTACATTATTGACATTGCCTTAATTACATTCTGTTGTATCTGGTCCTGATTTAGGCTTGGTTGTATTGGTAGGGTATTGCATGCTTAATCAGGACAGCAGCTGTGGTGTAGAGGACAGTGTTGCAATTCTTTATCGAGATACTCTTTCTCTCTCTTTACACCAGCTACACATTGAAAACCCCTGAGCACAGACCTTGTGATTGTAAAACTTTGGTTTAATTCCCATGTTTCTCATACTTTTATTCTTCTTTATAAACCTCCTCATATAAAGGAATTATTTGAGGAACAATTACTCACATTACTTATGCCTTCTCCCCTCTCTGCAAATAAATTAATTATCCTCAGGGACTTTAATGTGTGGTTGTACAAGGTTGCTGACAAAAAAACACTGACTCACCTAGCCTTGCCCTTCAGGATCAGGGGCCTCTATCATTCATGAACAAACTCATTCAAGCGGACATACACTAGATTGGTTATTTATATTAGGTACTCCTGTTGACCTCCTTGAAGTTCAACCATGTCCATGGCTAGACCATTATTCTATTTTATTTACTATTGAGTTCTCTGATTTTATTCCATGCACATATCCTTCTGATGAGGCAGTGTTGAAACATTGTCTTACTAATATTACTTCTGAGCCTTTAACTCAGTTAATTGAATTTTCATCACATAGCTCTTTAAATACTCTTATGACCAGTGGCTGGGCCTCCCATTACAATTCATGCTTGATATCATATGATAGGATATTTATAACGTGCTTAATACACAGAGGTTTCTAAGTGCGGACCCAGGGATCGAACCTGTGGTGCTCCGTGTCGTCTTGCTTCCAAGGCGAGCCCATTGCCGCTGAGCTATCCCCCCGAGATGAAAGCTTGAAAGCTATGGATTTTCTTGCACCTTTGAAGTCCTCTAGGTCCAAGGTGGTGGCTAGATCCATTGCATCTGTTTTACAAAGGATCTACATGTCTTACGTGCACCAAACAATGAGGTGTATTGACGCTGGAGAAAAACACTCTCCAGAAGTGACAGAGATTATTTTATTTCACGAGCAAAGCTATGTAAAAATGCTTTGATCTCAACTAAAAAGAATCATCTGAAAAACTGTGTTGCTGAGGCCTCTTCAAAACCTAAATAATTATTTTTTAATACTAAAGGAACTTCAGTCCCCCGATAGTAAAACTGTTGAAACAGTGATGAAATATAGTGACTGGTACACTAATATCCAGCAAGCTGTGTGTGAGAAGATTAAGAAAATTAAGGCGGATATTGCAGAAAAACACTTAAGCTTACCCCCTCCTCCTGTTGCCAACTACTTACCATCGCTGGATAAACCCTCTTTTGATTTTAAAACAGTGTCTGTGCAGGAGTTGCAGAATGTAATCGTAGCACTTAAACCAATAAATTGCCCCAGAGATACCAGTCCTTCAAAAATTGCGAATAACCTAGCAGATGTTCTCTCGCCTACCATTGCTCAAATTGTGAATTCATCCTGCCAATCATCTACAGAGTCTGCCTGCATTAAGCAAGCGTGGATAACTCCACTGAAAGAAATATGTGCTTGATCCAGACGTTCCCACTAACCATAGTTCTATTACCAGTGTCCCTTTCTTGCTTAAGATCTTTTATGGAATAGCTTATTTACGAATCCAACAGCACATTGAGGATTTTGGACTTCTAGGAGAAAGGCAGTCAGGATTCAGGGCCTTTCATGGAACAGAAACTTTGCTCTTGTATTTGAAATCTAGAATGCTTCAGATCATGGACAGCTGCAAGATGGCTTTCTTGAATGTATTGGAATTATCTGCAGCCTTTGATTTGTTGGATTTTTATATTTTATATGACAGAGTACAGTCAATTTCACTGATAGAGCAGCAGATTGGATTTAATCCTTTCTTGCAGGCCGCCAAGCCAGAATATTTTGTACTGTTCAGAGTGCCACTCCTGTGGAGTTACACTGTGAAGTGCCTCAGGGTTCTTGTCCCTCCCCACCATTTATTATCTTTTTACAAAGCCCCAACCTTGATATTTTAGATGAGCACGGTGTACTATATACTAATTATGCTGATGATATTCAGATTATAATTTAGATCACAGGGATTTGCGATACTGATTCTGTCAAACTTAATGAGATTTTCAGTCTTATTCAAAATTGGATGCCACATAATTCACTCGCTCTTAATAGTAGGAAGACTGAGCTACTATTGGTAGGACGACAGCACAAATTGAGTACCTCGCCTAATCTGTATCATGAGTTTAGTATTTCAGACTGCACAGGTCAAGTTCTTCTCAAAGTAAAACCTCTTGGAGTAAACCTTGACTTCTCTCTCACCATGGAGGACCGTGTCAATTATATTGTGTCTGCATCAGAATTTTATTTAAAACTACTACACCAGATTAAACCTTTCCTCTCCCAGGAGAATTGTACTACAATAGCCAGAGTCATCCTGGTTGCCAAAATCAACTACCTTGGAAGCTGTCTTGTTGTCTCTGCATTGAAGTACATAAACAAGTTGAAAGTTCTTCAGAATACTCTGGTCTGCATTGTTTCTAAAATTGGCCATAGGGAACATATTACAGACGCTCGGAAAGCTCTTCATTGGTTTTCACTAAAACAGCACCTTCCATTTTGCATTCTTACCATGGTACATAAATGTCTTTTTGGCAAAAGTCCTGCATATTTGTTTAAAATAATCAGTTTGAAGCAATCTCCTTGTTTTTTGAGATCCAGAAATGGCAACATTCTTGAGTCACCAATGCCTAGATTGGTGAGGACATGGAGATGTGCATCAGATTTTTTGGTACCATCCCTTTGGAATAAAATGCCAGTCAAGATTAGACTTGAGACCTCACAAACCGTCAAGAAAACCTCAAAAATGCTCTTTTTTACTTGATCTTATTAAGCCTTATTTGACTGCTTTGATCTGGTTTTATGGCCTATTACTGATTATGACTTTATTATGTTTGCTTCTTTTATTGTTTTTATCCTCTTGTTGCTCTTATTTGTCTTTTATTATATTGTATTATTGTCTTATCTCTTTTTAGCTGTGTTTTATTCTATACCAGTTATATTCCGGAATCAGCTCAAAACGTTCCGCTTCTCTTCTGCTTTCTCGCTCTCCCTCCCATGATGACCTACCTGACCTACCTCTCTGCCACACCGATTGGTTTCTTGGCTACCCTCATGGTCTCACTGGGTACCAGGCTCTCTCTTGATCACCCCTGCAGTGCCTCCGGGTCTTCCACACACTTAGGGGCTGTAACTGGAAGCTGTACAGTGGCTTGCCTCCTTGCACTTACCCAGAGCCGCGCTGCCTGGCTGCACTTACTCAGAGCATGCTGTCCTGTTTCCCTATACCTATCCCTGGCACTCCCCCTGACCTCTTGCACTTCACATTCTCGCACAGCTGAATGACACAAGGCCTAGAAAGATTGTTTGTCTTGTCCGCCCTGTGACCTCCCTTGTCCTGTCGTGCCTTGAAACACTTGTGTACAGGCACGTTATAAATGACTTATCATATCAATTATGCTTGCATTGTTTTGCCTGTTTGCTTTTGGCCCGAAGGCACTTTGTAAATAAATTAAACATAAACATAAACATAGAGTGGACTGCATTGCTGCAGCGGGTCTGGTTACTCCAGCATGGCATTTTTTTACTGGGAATCAATGTTAAAGCAAACATGATGTTTGCTTTAACATTATTGCTCAGTACAAATGCACCCTTCCCCCCGCATCCCCAAATCAGATTTCGGGGTGCAGGGAAGGTGGTACCAGCAAAGCAGAGGCCCGCTCATGACCAATAAGCCAGCTGCTCACCGGGCTAGCGAACAGGCCTCTGATTCATCCCAAAATCAAAGCACAGCTCAAAAGCAGGGTGAGCTCTGCAAACCATGCTGGTAAGCAGGACTCTGCTCAATACATTCCCCAAATCCAACTCCCACACACCACCTTGGTGAGCGCTGCTCAGCATGCTGGTGAGTCGGCCTATGATTCATCCCCACACCAAATACCATACTGATGAGAGGGCCTCTCTGATTCACCGCAAAATCAAAATCCTGCTCACCAACATGGTGAGTGGCGCTCACTATTCTGGTCAGTGGGCCTCTCATTTGGGAGTGTGGGGGGCAGGGATGAACATTTTTCACACAAATATACATTCACGCATGCACCCATACACATTCACTCTCACAGCCACAAATGCACTCACACAACATGCACTCTTTCACTCACTCATCCTCTCACATATAATTTTGTTCTTACTGGTACCCTGGTCCAGAATTCCACCAGTAGGTTGTGTGATGCTGTCTGCTTCCACACAGCATGGACGTGAACCCGGAAGCTGGGAGTGCTTGCTAGTTGCTGCACATGCGAGCCTGAGCATCCCCTAGAGGACACACTGACAGGTCTGAATGTTTGTGGGTGCACAGTACTTCCCCCTTTCAAATTCAGAGCTGCGGTACCCCAATCAGCCTCCTGGCCTTGCATGGCACATTGGACATGTGTGCTGTGGTATGAACTGTCAAAGGGAAACCGTGCTTCTCTTTGGCAGTTCAAGCCATCCCAGAAAGCGCTCCCTTGACTGCTGCAAGCAGCCAAGGGAATGCTTAGTGGTGGCTCATCCAAAATGGCTGGGTCTACGTGCTGTCGACCATTATGGAAGAGCCAACACTCCAAGTATACGTGATCTACCCCCCACACCATCACCCCGCCATGATACCAGACCCCCACAATCTTGGACAAGATAGAAGCTATTAATCTGAATATTTTATTTCATTTTAAAAAAAGATAAATCAAGTAATTACAGATGTTTCCCTGACTTTCAATCCTGGGAAGTCACCCTCAAACTTTTAGATACAGGTAGAATGACCGTAGAAAGGAAATTGCAACTACCCTACAGTAATCTCTTCACTTACGTTGAACTTCAAGGGTTTGCAGCGAAAAATCTGGTCAACTTAACTACACTTTATCTAAATACATTTCAGTGAATTTCAAGGGTTTTGTTATACCCCATGCAATGGGGTCTGTATCTGTAACCCTACAGACTCCCCCCCCTGTTTTTCTGCACTTACCTGGAACATCCTGTCTGTTGCCTTAGACTTAGCACTTGCCACTTGCTGGCTGCACTACCACTGTTTGTTACTCCTATCATTTATTTATTTTATTTATTTTGATTTATTTTGATTTATTTTATTTATTTTTATTTATTTATGTATTCCTTTGCTCAGCACATTTCCACCTCTCCCCCCTACCATGCACTTTCCCCTTTTTCCCTTTTTCCCCTCCCTTGCCTTGTCGTGCTTGTAAAACACTTGTGTACGAGGGCGATACAAATAAAATATCAATATCAATACCAATACCATAGGTTTTTTTACGTTCCACTGGCCATGTTCGGTTTATTTTACACCCACTGGGTCGTCACGGCCTTCAGCCATGGCCACTATACATGTCTTTCGGGCCAACTGGCCAGGGCCTTTGGCCCTGCCTAGTGAGGACCCACTCTATACTTTAAAACACTACCGGGCCAATAGCCTTGGCTGAAGGCTGTGTCCAGTGCACATGTTCCCACTATCTTTTAGGCTCACTACCCAGACCTTTGACCCTGGCCAGTTAGCACAACCTCTGACCGTGCCCACTGTATATTTTACAACTCTACCAGGCCACTAGCTATAGCCTTTGGCCATGGTCAGTAGCCATGGGCTTCAGCCTTGTCCACTGTATATGCTTCAGCTCTGGTTAATAAGCATGACCTTCCACTGTGCCCACTCGATATTTGGGCATTCAGCCCTGGCAAGTGATCATGGCCTTCGCCTGTGCGCACCCTACATTTTAAAACAATACCGGGTGACTAGCCATGCCATTGCATATTTCTCCCCCTCTCTTTTGGTTCCACTAAACATTTCAAAACACTACCAGGCCACTTGCTTAGTTCAATTTCCACCCCCACCTCACTGTAGTTTTCAATATCCTTTTTTTCTTTACTCTCTCTTTTTTAAAAATGTTTTCTCCATAACCGCAGTTACAATTGCAATGTACTACAGATAGCCGTGGTTTCCTATAGTCCCCCGGTAACTGCAGTTATTGTGAAAAAAAGGCAAATATATTTCCCTGTCCTCCCATGCACTCACCAAGTGCCCCACTCCTCTTACCATGCTCCCCCACTTGCATAATGTCATCTTTCCCTCACTAGCCATCTCCCATGACCCTCCAACACTTGTTTTGTCTGCAGACTTTCATTCCCTATCTTGTTTTCTTTCATAGCCGTGGTTATACAGTCAAATAACTACGGCTACGATAAAACATTTGTGCTCTGAACTTGGTCCCTAGGCCCCCACAACTTCTAAATTTCACATGGTCTCCTCGTTCCCCCTCCCCACCTCTAGCCTGATGCCATTTCATCATGTTTCCACATCTAAATGGCATGTATCAGTCTTGATGTTTTCAGGTAGACGCAGGTATACCCACGGTTATGTCTCGCATCAAACAAAAAAGAAATTGCGGCATTTTCATTTCTGAAAAGTCTCTCTGCTGCAATGCACCATGGGAGATATAGCTATCATTTTGGGAGAAGGGAGCACCCCATTCTCCATCAAATATTTAAAAAACTACAGGACACAATAATGATGTCCTGGTTGTTAGTCTTGGCAGTGCATGGTGGTGGCACGAGTTATGGTTGTTTAGCTGACCATAACTGGTGAATTTCTGGGGGTTTTCGATTTTACTTATAACCATAACGTCCCTTTAACAATGTTTTTTCATTGAATTTCAGAGGTTTTATAGTGGAACTTAACCATAACTTCTATTTAACAAAGGATTTTCACTGAATTTCATAGGTTTTTAGTAGGACAACTTAACAATAATGTCCCTTTAATAATGTTTTTCAGTGAATTTCATGGGTTCTTACTAGTGCACCCTAATTTCCTACAACTTACTAATATACTTACCCCAATATAGCAACATTTTTGTCCAATTTAGAAAGTTTCACCTTAAAGCTCTGTAGTTCCCCACCTTCTAGCATTATTTTTAACAATTCCATACACTTTTTGCAACTTTTTCCACTGGTTTTGTGTTCATCGGCATTCACAAAACGTCTGATGTAATCGCAGACTTTCCAAACAGTGTCACGTGACCACTTGCGCACGCGCAGCAGTATGACGTGTTCGGGAACGCGACCCCACTTCCTGAATGGGTCTGTGCTTTGCGAACAGTTCGTAACTGCATTTTTCAGATCATCTAGGAACTTTGAAGCTCTAAATGTACCCTTGCACAGCTCCCACACCTACTTACTCATTATCCATTAACAATCAAGCACACATCATATACTTGGAAGAATATTAGCAAAACTGTTATTTATCTTAAAAATTGCATCAGCTATTGCGATCCCACTACAGAGCCATTCCCTGATGGTCATGCCCACTTTAACCCTATTGCCCGTCCCTGGTGGTCATAGCCAGTACCCAGCCATTACCCAGATTGTCTGAGTCATGGCCACAATCTGGCCACTGCCCATGGCCACAGGCTATACCTCAGTCACCAAAACTATATCATTATTTTTTGTACCTAAATTATGTCACTTTTCAAAAATAAAAACACAGACATATTTGTAAAACCATGCTGTCAGGTGCTTGCCAATGTGCCTTGCACGACTTTGCTGCACATCCGTACGTACAGAAAATAGTAATATAACTTAACTCCCACTTGACAAAATCCTTTGCACAAACATTCAAGGTTGGGTAGATAATATTTCTAAAATATTTTATACACATTTGTCAAATGGCAACAAAGTTATAAATCATAACATAATGTTCAAACCCCCATCTAATTTTGCCCCATCTTCACGAAATCCCACCAAACTATGCAAAAACATTAAATTATGTGTACTAAATCTTTTTGCAAACTTGTGTGCAGATTCAAGAAACTGCACCAAATGTATAAGCCTTTCAAATAGTTTGGGAACCCCCATTTTTGTCCAATTTAGAAAGTGTCACCTTAAATCTCTGTCGTTCACCACCTTCTAGCATAATTTCTAACAATTGCATACACTTTTTGCAACTTTTCCCACTATTTTTGTGTTCATCGACGTTCACAAACGTCTGACATAATTGCAGACTTTCAGAACAGTGTCCTGTGATCACACGCACACGCGCAGCATGATGACATGTTCGCAAATGCAACCCCACTTCCCAACTGGGACTGTGCTTCGCTAGCAGTTTGGAACTGCATTTTTCAGATCATCTAGTAACTTTGAAGCTCAAAATGAACACTGCACAGCTCCTACACCTATTCTTACTCATTATCGATTAACAATCAAGCACACTCCACATACTTGGAAGAATATTAGCAAAACTGCTATTTATCTTAAAAATGGCATCAGCTATTGCCATCCCACCTAGACAACAAAAGAAGCGCAATACTTCAAAAGACAATGAAGAGGACAAGGAATATGACGTAGAGGAAGTACCTACCTCTAGCACCGAGAGATAATCATGGGTGTGGCAATTATTTATCACTGTTGGAAATGTACCAAAGGCTAAAGCTACCAAAGTGAAATGCACTGAGTGCAACGTTGTACTCAGTCGCAGACTACCTGGGCAGTACTCCAACGGGACCACCTCCATGTGCCGCCACCCTAAATCCAGCTACTGCAATGCTCTCAGGAAGGATGTTCCCTTCTTAGGAAATAGTAAGCTGTCTTCCTCTACCTCATCTTCCTCAACCAATACTTTAACCACACAGCCTACTTCTGTGGAACACAAAATCCCACCAGCTACCTTGCAAACCATAAAAGAGGCTGTTGATACATATCTTTCGAAGACAATAGTACTTTTTATATATTGCAACACACCACTTTGCAGGGGGAGCAATTTGAAAGTGATTTTGAAGCTGAAATCAAGAAGCATGAGTAACACTGCCTCCTTCCTTGCACGGAACACATGCACAACATCTTCCCCTGTCCATCAGCCCCTCCATATTTGTAATTGGTGCCCCTTCCCTCATTTTCCTCCCACCTTACTTTCAGGCTTCTCCTGCAAAAAGAATATTTGACTTTTTTCTTTTTGTTCAGAAAAGCAAGAGCGTTTTGGAAACAGAAAAAAAATCTCTTATTAACCCAGTCTTACGGGCCAGGGTATTAATAGCAATAGGCTTGGTTCTCTCTAGCCTGTAACTATGGGCCCCGGTGCATTACCTGAAGTGGTAATGGCCCCCCTGCTCAGGGCCTATTGCCTAAGTAGTCACGACGATGAGTTGATGCAATCTTGTGCAGCACTTTGATTTGAAAAATTTTACCACATAGCCAAACCCTATTGCCAGTCCCTCCTGGTTATAGTCAGTACCCAGCCAGTACCCATATTGTCTGAGTCATGGCCACAATATGGCCACTGCCCACTGCCCATGGCACCAGTCTATGACTCGTAGAATCTGGCCACTGCCCATGGCCACAGGCTATACCTAAGTGACCAAAAGTATATCATTATTTTTGTACCTATATCATGTCACTCTTCAAAAAATAAAACACAGACACATTTGTAAAACCATGCTGTCAGGTATTTGCCATTGCTACTTGCACGAATTTCTGCAAATCCGTATGTACAGAAAATAGTTATATACCATAGCTCTTGGACAAAATCCATTCAGCCTTTGCACAGATATTCAAGGTTAGGTAGATAATCTTTCTAAAATAGTATATACACATTCATCAAATGGCAACAAAGTTATAAGCCATAAAATAATGTCGAAACCCCCCTCTAATGTTGCCCCATCTTCACAAAATCCCACCAAACTTTGCAAAAACATTCACATCTGTGTCCTTAATCTTTTTGCAAACTTGTGTGCAGATTCAAGAAACAGCACCAAATGCATAAGCCTTTCAAAAATGTTGGGAACCCCCTCTAATTTTGTTCCCTCTTGGCAGATCAGCACCAAACTTTGTAGAACCATTCAAAGTCAGATCTAAAATTATATCACATAATTTCATGCAGTTTCATTCAGTGGCTCAAACGATATAAGCCGTTCAAAAACTGCTTTTCATCAACTCTGTAATACAAAATATGAAGGATGTCCCTGAACATCTGAGATGTTTGCGAACATTAAGAGGCTGTCCCGAGCTGTTTGTGAACTTCGCAGGTAGAAACCCACCCATTTGTTGGCTGCTTTTTATGGCCATATCACATCCCATTCCATCTCCCCTCACACCCGCAGAAATTGTTTCATTAGTTTAACAAGTGCAATGTTGTGTTTTTTAATATGTTTTACTGCAATGTCTGCGGACAACTGGCAATGTTTGCGAATCCAACATGGCGACCGTTTTACAATATCTGACTCAGCTCATGCTTTTCACCATCCAATCAGTGGGCACGTCAGATGTCTGCGGACATCACGCCAGACCCTAATTGGTCCTCGGGAAGTGAGTCCACGGACCGGACCCAGATATCACTAATTTATTTTGACCTACTTTTTCACAATTATTTTTTAAATTACTGCTCGCATTGACATCAAATTTACAAAAGCATGCTTTTGGGATCAAGCCACCACTCCTGCCTCAGATTTTGTGAAAATCTGTCCAGCGGATTGGGCTGTAGGCATGAACAACATTTATTTTCCATTGCGTCTATGAGGAAAACCACACATTTTGGGACCCCCCTATAATTTTGCCCCCCCTTTGATGAAACCTCACCAAACTTTGCAAAAGCAATCTGATGGGGCCATATACGTTTCTTGCAGAGTCTGGTGAGAATTTGTCAGGGGTGTGGGGTTATAAACCTCCCAAAAAGTGCTCTTCCTATGGGTTGAGCAACTTAACCATAACTACACAGTCGCTACTGCAGGCCGTGTAATGGATATAGGAAAAAACATTAGTTAAGAGAGAGTTTCGGTGATCTGATTTATCACAACCAACCCCTTAAAATTCATCAGTAGGTATGGGAAGTGATGAGCATCTTAACTTACCCCTATAGTTTATTTGGGGCCGTCTAGCTAAGGCCTTCAGCCATGCCCAGTGGCCACCACTGTACATTTTGCACTTTTGATTTCAAAAGAGGCAAGGCCATAGACCATGACCTGTGGCCCCAGCATACTGGCTGAGATTCATGCCCTCTCTCTAGTACTTAGGCATTTCACACTAGCCAAATCGTAAGCCCATGGCCAGTGGCCTCAGCGTCCAGTGTCCTTCAGACTTTCGCCAGTGGCCTTTTGGCCATGGGCGTTGAGCATAGCCTTCAGTCGTGTCCACTGTACATGTTGCACCAATTGTTCCAAAAGACCCATACCGCTGTGGCTGATAGTTGTGATTCGTCTCTGTGCAGGTACAAAAGACTATTGGAAAGTCACATTTGTCAATAGACTATTGATGATATGCCTCTATTCTTCCTCTTTCTATTTCTGCGATAATTTCTCAAGCCATCTTTTTTGCTACCATCACAGGTACGTCATTCCCAGTAATCATTCCCACGATAACATAACATTTGCCAATTCACTCAATAACCTAACATTTGCTGATTCCCATGGTAATGGAAACATGCTTCAAAAGGCTTCACCATCCTGACAGGCACTCATCATGTGTGGCTCTCCTCTTTCCTTAGTCCCCCACTCCTCTGCCTTGTGTTTTCCCTCCTTTATCTTCTCCCATTACCCGTTTTCACTCTTCAGTCTGTGCGAGGCATTTACTTTTCTGGCCACATCTTGCGATGTTTCCATGGTAATCTCAAAAGATTCCCATGAGATTCCCCCGATAAGATGAACAGGTTCTGTCCCAAACAGGCTCCCCAGAACAAACCAAAGCTGCCTCACTGTACATGTGGTCATCGTTCTTCCTCCTCACCGATAGCCTGATATGAATGCACCCCTTTTCCTTCTCCAAATATAATGTTGACCACTTTTCATTTTCCGATTCCCTCAAAATTACCCTGGAAATCGCTTGCATCGAGCAAAAGAAATGGTGGCTTTTAATTTCTGAAAAGATTGTCAATTTCGCTGCCACAAACACCATAGGTGATGTAGGAAAGATTTTTGGAGACATGGGTGCCTCCTGCTCTGATGGATATTTTAAAAACTGTATAAGCAAAACAATAGTCCCTGCAAATTTGCTAGACAACAAGTTGTGTCTGTATCTTAAAGGGAGACCTGCAGATGTACTTGTAATGAAACGTGTATTCATTTTAGGTGCAATTAAAGACAAAATGATTTACAAAACATTGTGAGTAAAGTGCATACTCTGAGCAAAGATGTCAGCAAGAACACATAAGGTACACCTTCGGAAATGGTGAGGTGTACACAGAGATCTAACATTTTTGTACAAACTTATGTTTGATAAAGACAAAAAAGGACATAAAGGAAAGATCCAGGATGTCAAAGTCTGTGACATCACACATTGCAACATTACATCAATGGACAAGAACACTGCACTTTGTTCTGTTACTGGCTGGGGTTCTAAAGGGTTGTTTTTCTGTGTCCCTTTATCGGGTCGCAATTGTGGTATTCATGGGCTCCTAGGATTTGTGAAATACATGGTTCCTTCCACGAACAAAGAATAGATGTGTGATTATGAGTTGTGTATCAGGTTATAATGCTTTTCAAAAACTTTAAGCTATATGTCAACAAGTACAAGTTATGCTAAAAACATGTCTCGTGGCATCCAAAAGGTGGAACTATTTATCCTATGCAATGCTCCAGACGGATGCGCACAACGTGTCTTCAATGTTGACTGTGTATCCTCAAAGCAAAGTGCCCTACAACAACACAAGCAGAACAGTAATACTTCTCATTTGTATGTGGAAAAGCGGCAAAGAGAAAATGAGTTGGTGGTAAAACGGTCTTAACATCATTTTGCAGATGCGTGCTACCACTTATGTTGAGAGGTGAGCATATCAGAGGTGCTGCATGCCTCCTGCGTGCAGGGATTAATGTAGCATCTGCAATGAATGGCAGATTTATGCTGGTTAAATGTGCATGGATTCTAGGATTTGCCTATTGGGTAGGTTCATGCTGTATATATTACTCCAAACTAGTGTGCAGATCGAAGTAGTGCTGCGGCGGGTTTAATCCCGTAGTAGTGTGCGGCCATGGCAGTGAGCCTAGCATGCCCAGGAACCAGAGGTGGCCCTTTTTCAGTCATAAACTGCAACGCTCGAATAGTAAAGATGTGCAGCATTGCAGGGGTAATTAATTGTTCAACACATATGGGCATCAGATTAAAAATAAAGTTTTACACGTTTGTGAAAATGAAAAGATGCTGTCACTTCTGTTGGCAAGGTGTTGGTCTGGAGACTCCAAATCGGGATTTCAATGGAAAACAGCCCATTGTACTTGGTCATTAAGCCCGTGTGTGTGTGTAGTCTCAGAATACGATGTTGTTCTAGCTTTAAAAGTCTATTCACCATACAGAAATGAATAGGGTCTAGTAGCAAATGATCAATGGCTAGCCAATGGCAGTCACCAACACTATAGTGGTGATCTACATAGTGTCTCAATGTTGGTGCTTGTAATTTAAAGGGCCTGAATTTGGAGTGATGTTCCGTGATTATTATGGCTGTTGTGAGTGTGATCATCCCGATGTACCACAGGGTGCAATGGCATGACATTGTATCAATTACCCCTTTGTGTCTGATAAGTAGTAAAATGTCTCAGTTGCCATATACATGTGTCTGTTTTAAAATCCACTGGAAGAATTTACCCTAAACCACCAAAAGTCACATCTGCAATGCTTTGCGCCGCAAGTTGCTTCTTATTTGGTGCAAATTCATCCAACAATTTGTGTGCTATGGATGTGCAATGAAAACAATGTTTTCCCTCTGGGAAAATGAATGGGACATGGAAAACTGTTTTTTTTTTCTATATAACATTTTCACCTTATATGGAATTTTCCCCCAAATATCCAGTTTGGAGTGGTCCAGGACAAACTTCTTTTGGGAGAACATTTCTTTCACATCGGTCCAGCATTAGAATTTTGGGAAAAGTCTATGTAACCTGGTGTCACATTAACTATAGCACAGAGACCACGATTCTATTATATATAAAATCAACTGTTAACTATTTTAGACATGATAGGGTCTTCTAATACCACACAGTAGAGACAGAATGTGGCCTCGATTGTTTCATGAAAAAGTAAAACAGATCTTCAAATAAAGTTTGATCCAGAACGATTGACATTGTTTATTCTGAAGCGATTGACAAATGTTGTCATCAAAGAAAAAAAAGTGGCTCAACATGTGGTCTTCTGATTGTTTCTTTTTTTGGAATGTGAGGACAGGAGGACGTAGCTCACAAACTGTTCTCAAGGAATCATGTAAACCCGCAAACCACAGTTCACGCTGTTCATTAAGGAATATCTTTTAATGTATTGACTTTGGCAGATGCCAATCATAAAGGCTTAGCAGTCCACATTTCAATTAACGATGTTACGTTTTCCAGAGATCCCAAATAGTTGGAGGAAAGCCTTGGTATGGTGAAGCCATTCAGAGACTCTATGTTTATTTATGAGTCACAAAACACCTATGGTTTGTACTATGTTGTCTCTCTCAGTGGCATAGCTTGTAAACAGGGTTCCATAACATACCTTTAATAGCTATCTCAGATATAATTCCTTCTTGGGACACATGTTTAGATAAATTGAGGTAATTGTGCTCCCCTTTGGTTTGTGTTTCAAAAGCCCAGGACAGGTAAGGACATCATCCAGCTTCATGCAGCAGCATAAGGCAAGCTCTTCCTTTCAATCTATTCCCATTTTCCAAAATCTCTGCAAGGTAATCTGGTTCTGCATTCAGTCCCATCTGGAAAATGCCCTAGTAATGAGAATGTATACACAGAACATATCTCCCATGCAGCATCATTTGCACAGAGCCTGTGATAGGTGTCCTGCACTTACTGACACCCTTTATGTTCCTCCTCTTGGCTTGTATTGGCTCACTGAAATGTCTCTCTCCTACGGGTATGTGTTAGGTATGTGGTAGCACTCCCCTCAGGAATGTGAAATCAAAATAGAACTGTAATATGTCTTTCCTTATAATTGCTGGCATGAAAATGCTCTCTTTGAGTTTAATGGTAATGAAAATCTAATACAGAATAGGCCTATCATTATATGTACCTTTACCTGTTAGAGGATTTGTAATACACATTTTGACTATCATGTCCTTGCAGAATACTAAAAGACAAGTTGCACAGTTCAGCAGGTTCTCCATACCACATGACAACACATGCAAAGAACCTATTAAATTACATTTCCTTTTTCATTGAAGCATGCCGCTTGCAGAGTACCAATATTTACCATGATTGCCATGATTGTATTCCTTTTCACAGAATGGTGGTCCAGGATTTTCGAATAGGAAGAGGCCAACATCTGTTCAATTATTATTAACATTGGGATGTTGGTAAATCGTAGCCACATTCCCTTCACTTCTGAATCTTCTAAAGGCCTTTGGGCAGGTCCATTGAAGAATTTCCCTTTGAATGGAAAGTGTAGTAGAAGTAGAAAACACCAAATGCCACATCCTAGGTTTAAATGTCTCTAATAACTCATTCGTACTTGACAGACAAACACAGAGACCACACAATTAAAAATAATTAGGGATAATGTCCTTATGTGTCAAATGCAGAACCAAAGATTAATGGATGGTAGGTTCTGAATAAAGCCATTGTTTTTCAACCTGCCATGCTAGACTGCATTGGGAATATTACCAATGCCATACTTAGAGAGAATTGTTAATGCTAGCTTGATCCGCATCTAGACAGGTTTTGAAGGCAGGTCCATGCCATATCTGGATATAATAGTGAAATTGGCATATGTCATATATAGACAGGATCGTGAATATTAGCCAGTGCAGGATCTAGATAAAAATGCATAGATATGCACGAGCCACACCTAGAATGAACATGGAAATCTAGCACATAACACCTCTAGATAGCGAGGCCAATAACCAACACACTAACAATCTCAACCCTCTGCATACACCTCTCAAACTCTAAACAAACACAACCACAACCCTAAAGCACAACAAACCGCACAAACTTCACTACTCCGCAACAACAAAACAAACCACACATAGCTTCGCACAACAGCATACAATGGCTACCGACCGATAAAGCACCCCCAAGCTCAGCGAACAGTGTTAACCAAGCTGAAGCTGCCAAAAGCAATCACTGCTCTCTTGCACTTATCCTGCTTGTTCCCACTAACTCGCCCCCCACCCCCTTTCCTTTTCAGATCTGCCTGAGCGCCATGGAGCCACTCCAGTCATGATAGTGTGCGGTACAAATATCCTTTAACATTAACATTACCATTAACATGAACAATTAACATTAACATTAACATGCTATTCCAGAAAAGGAAATATCGTGTGCAAATCAGGTTTTCTTCCTACCCCAAAAGGGGCAGCCCACTCCAAAGTACTAGATGTCTCATACCTTCTGTTTCAGATCACAAGCAAACTCAGACATGTTTTAGCCTCAGTTTTGCAAGACACCTCAAGTGGGGTGGGTTTTCCCCCGACAGGGTTCCAAGGTTGCTGCGCCCAGAGTCCAATGACGTCCAATGAGGCAACAACTTGTCTGGTGGTGTTGTGGTTTCATTCCCCATGCAAAAGGGATGATGGGCCTCTGACTGTGTAATTGCACATGCTCAATTTCTTGTGACATTGCATACAAGCAGACAATGTAGCAGACAATTCAAAGATTGATCATTCCATATTGTCGGAAAGCGCCCTTTTGGGTGAACAATTAATCTCTAAATGCAGTGCAATTTCATTGGCAGTGTAAGTATTTGCGGTAACATCCTACACTCAAAGTGTCATTGAAGCACAACTGTATAATAACCAAGGATATCCCAATCACTAAGGCTCAGCTTTGGGGTAAAGCTTCAGCACCCTGTCACAGGGGACAATACCAATCCAATAGAAGAGCATCTGGTCCATATACATCTGAAAAATTGTTTGAGATCCTTTGCATTTGGTGGCACATCTTGGCATGGGATATTAGTAGCCTTGCAGATGATGGCACACAGTGTACCAACTACCTGGCATCCATAAGATAATATAAAGTGCCAAGTTAGTGGACTTGCTGTGGAAGGCACAGCAAGTCAAGAGGGAGGTTTGTTTATTAGTGAGCTAGGGGGCGGGGGGGCAGATGCAAATCATGTGGTGTTGATGCTCGCAGGCTGGAAGTAGGTGAACCATGAGTGTCACTGTGAAGGGGACACTTGGGTGTGTGTTTCTTGCAGAGGGGGCAGCCCACGCTCGACCAGTGAAATGCAGCCTGCAAAAACCTGGATAGCTTTTGTTATGAAGACGCGTGAGAGGGTTAAAGAAGAGAGCAGTGGCTTTACTCCATTAGCAGGATATGCATGTAGGTTACTCACTGCCACTGCCAAGGGTTGATGGAGAAAGTAATGCAATGTGGACATAGATGAAGACCTGAGTCTGTGAAAGGGCTATGGAGAGCAGAATTGTTTTGCATGAGATAACCTTGTGGTTAATTATTATTGTTCCAATGTCGTTCAAATATATAACTGTCATCTCTGATGATGATGGATCCTTGTTGATCTACTTTTGTATACAGGGCACAGGGCCTGGCTGATGCATCGTGGGTGGTCCTGTGGGATGCTTGGAAGAGTGGCATGAGGATTGCATTTCATTGCACAGGGAGACCGGCCTGAATAAGACCAACGTGCAGAGGTTTGGCTCAGGTTTTAGTCATGTGGCGCTGGTGTCAGTGGAATAGCCAGCTTTTCAGAGGTTCTACGAAGGCAAGGTGGCTTGTCTCTGTGTGCTGACCTCTAGGGATAGAACTCCAGAGCTTGGATGAGAAAGAGAAGAGGGACGATGCTAGAGTGTCATTGAAGCTTGGTGCCATGACTAAGGCCCTGTTACTGGACTGAAACATTCTGTTTGGCCATGGAAACGTGGATAAGGTAGGTTTAAAGTTTATATCAGGCACCAGTGGAGGTATCAGAGAGCTGTGGTAATGATTGGCTTTGAATTCACGGAATTCAATCTGATATGTTTTGTACTCTTTTTAGTCTGCTCAGTAGGTCATCTGGTGGCCTCAGATAGAAGCAATTGGTTGGTTGTGTTCCTTCTTGAGATTCCTAGTGCAATGGCAGCCATAATTATTTATGGTAACGTATGATGTGCTATATTGTTCTTTAAAAACTAGACTGGTTTCAAGCTCTGTTTCCAGTCTGAAGTTGCTGTCCATCAGTAGTGCGTAGTTTCAGAACATTGTGTTTGCAGTGGGTACATTTTGTACATTATTTGAGCACCAGATTCTATAATGCTAATAACAGTAATACAATTGGTCTCAATAGCTGGCATGTATTGCGAGCACCTTGCCATGTGATGGCAATACCTGGTTAATGATGCAGATTCTTGGGCACATTGGTGTTCAGTATTGTATTGCAAAGGTTTTTCCCATTTCGTGTACACCTGGGTGATAATGCATGCCATATGGAGTCAGTATCTAGGCATATCATAGCATAGAATACCATTAGCATCCAGGCTGGGTGACACACCTAATCTGGTTGCTCAAATTGTGGGCTGGAACTACCAATACAAGCCAACATTCTATGCATCCTGAGGGCTGACAGCACCCGCCCTCATGTTTCTGCTTTCTCCATCCACCTTTCCCGACCAATGAGGAGCCTGCTGCTCTCCCAGGTCCTTTGCTCTCACTCCTTAACTTTTTAGCTTACCAAGATACAGGCCTGTACAGCTCTCCACTGCTTTCTCTCCTGGGTCAGTTTTGCTCTCAAATAACATGAAGATTGAAGAGCGGCTTCACTCAGAGCTGCTGCTTCTTGTCCATGGCATCCGGATTGCAGATGGCCCGTTCACACCTTGTTTTTTTCTACTTCCCATTTCACATTACTAGCACCTCAGGGTTGTCCCTGTGGTGCTAATTGCAACAATACCTGAGTGGTGGGCTGGACCAGCAGGTTAGAGCACCAGGGCCTGGCCTTTATAACTTGGGCCGCAGGCCATTGTTGGCTGAGCTAGCCGGCCACCCCGGATAAGTATTGCCTAAATACAAGTAGGTTATTGGGCTCTATGTTGTTTCCTCACAGCAATGTGCTCAAGGCCCCATTTGTTCAATTGTGCATACCACATTTCACCTCTAAGAAAGCGGGGGGAGATACCCCGTAACCCATCCACCTTTCTAAATACCTAAACCCAACACCCATTTACATTTGCGGTTAAATGTGCTATACAAAAAAAACGTCAGGACCAATGGGCCTCGAACAAACTGGTCTGTGAGGAAATTAGGCAGTTCGAATCGTTGTAGAACATGAGCACAGGATGGCAGCATCGATCAAATTGTTTGTCTTTGGACTTATGGTGCCAGTTTCTGTCAAATGCTTTTTGCCTGGCACAGGATGAGAAACAGTTGGTTTTGTCAACGTTCGTTCTGTGCTGTATTGTTTGAAATAGGTGTTACTGCTCTGACTGACCAACCCTGTCCAATATATGCTGTAACCTTGTGTTTCTCTGCCCCGCAGGTCACCGGCCGTTCCAGTGCAGATATTGCCCGTACAGTGCCTCTCAGAAGGGGAATTTAAAGACCCACGTTCTTTGTGTCCACCGCATGCCTTTTGACAACAGCCAGTATCCGGATCGGAGGTTCAAACGCTCTCGCGTTGACTCGGACACTTCCGGCAATTCAGAGGAACCCGCAGCTGTCAAACCTGGGATCTCGGCACAGTCAACAGAGGAGGGCATCTCTGCCCAGGAGTAACACAGCTGGACAAATCAACCTGTTTATTGCAATATTATTTTAGAACGTGTTTTTAGATATGCCTTCGCGACGAGAGTTTGATAACGGCGCCCCGAGCAAAGAATGCGTTTCAAATACGCAGTAGTGTGGTGAACATTTGAAAGAATTACTCCGGGGAACCAGGACATGGCTGCTGGACTGTTACCGTTACCTGGCAACATGTACTTCCAAACAACGCAGGTGGGATAACCGAGTGGTTAAAAAAAATACAAAAAAAAACATGAAGAGGTCAGGATTTATTGACAAAAAGCAGGGCCTTTCAAACTTTAAAGTGGCCTTCGTCCAAAAATAATGCTCTTAACAGAAAACTGATACTATCGCAATGATTTAATGTTGCCTTGAAGATGGAGAGGCTGCCCTTTCATTGTTGAAAACACCTTTATAATATGACACCAGCTGCTGTCATTTGCCTAGCATAGTAATGAGATGTGCTGGTAGACTGCCCTGGTGCCAGTCTGGCTGGAGCTGTCATTGCAGAGAAAATCAATGCCGTGGGTGTTGCAACTGCACTAAAGGAGAAATCTTAGACGGCCGCAGGCTGGGGTCAGAACTGACCTGTGCTGAGAAGGACTGGGGTGCTGGCTTTTCATGCCCGGCCTTCTGCTTTCATAAAACAGTCAAGCAAATCAATGGGCGGAATGACGAGCACTGCAGATTTGTCGAGAAATGTTCTTTTTTTAGAATACGTTGGCAGAATTAAGACCCATTCTCCTGTTCGTCTTTTTTTGTAAGGAACCACGTTACTTTAGGAGACCGGGCCAGAGTGGCATGGCACTTGCTGTTTAGTGAAGCTTGCCAGCGTCCTCTGCAGCAGGCAAGAGGAAGAGTAGACTTTTAAAGTTATCACAGCATTTTTATTCGTGTACTCGGTCACTGCAAAGAAGGATCCTCAAGTCTCGCGTGGTCTTGTTTACGCGAGTGTTACAGACCACTCCAATGAGTGCATTCCTCTATAACTCGGTTTGGAAGTAGTTTGGCATCAACACAGGCCGTGCTTTCTCTTTAATGAAGACAAATACGCGTTTCAGCGAAATATATATTTGTTTTTGTACAACAAATCTATGATAATTCTACTGAGTTTAGTCTGTATTACTGACTTCTCTCAAATGTTATAGCCACACTTAGAAGTTTAGTGCAATTGAGTTCCTTTTTTCCGAATAGAGATAGCCTAGTGTTTTTGCTCAAAGGGGAAGTGGGAGGAAAATAACGCTTTTCTTCCAGGGTGCCATGTTTTGGAGACATTCAGTGATCCCTAGTTGGTATACCCCAGGGCCTTAAAATGGCAGTTCTACACAAAGCAGCGTGCAATGGCTCCTCGATTACAGCCAGTGTAAATAAGAGAAAAGAGAGGGGATATATAATCTATAGCTCGGGCCTGACACTCGGAAGCACATCTCAAACTGAGATAGTGGCCAATGTGTATCTGCTGCCTGCAGAGATCTCAGCCCCGGAACAATCTGTGCCAATGCGTCTTGGCTGAGCGCAGACCTTTGTGGTGCAGAAGGGATGTACGTGGCTCAGCACAGAACCATGTGGCACAGAGAGAGCTGCTTTCTTCTTTTTTCTAGTATAGTTCTCACTGCCTTACTGAAATCAAGTTGATGAACTTCATGCAAGTGTTTTTACGGTCCTCGTGGAGGACTGACATGTTATTGAAAGCGCTGACTGTAGTAAGCTATAGGGTTTTAACTGCACTACTGTGTTTGGTGACCTTGTCAGTCGCTTGCTTTTGTGTGTTTGCGCCGCATTCAATATCTTAGCAAAAAAAAATAACAACAGAATGTAAGACTAACACATTCCATTTCTTCCACTTTTTCAGTATTCTTTTTGTGTTTTCTGAGCAGTTTCAGATACAACAGGCAATAATTATGTTTGTGACACTGGAAACACCCTCCTGTTCTTTGTGATGTGAGTGTGTGTGTTGAATTCATCCAGTCGGGTGCTACTGTCCCCCTAACTTCATTACCCACATCGACCTTTTGTTTCAGAACATTTGTAACTTGTACATAAACAAGTGACAGAAACAGTGATGAATTGTCAATTTCTAAGTACCATCATGCTTTCTCATATCTAAACATGTCACGTTCTTTCTATGTATCTTCTATATTCTGTGATACTCGTCATAATACTGTCTACATTCCTACACAAAGAAATCAGAAATCTATCTTGGAGAAAAATCTGAGGTCATTGGAGTAGAGGATTGTGTTGCTATGCTTGTAACAAGTAGAACTTTGTATTTAAAGTTTATTCTTGGTCATTATTTATTATTAAGATACATGAGTTGACAGAACTTTATTCTGGTATAGAAGTATTAAAAGTTGTTCCTTTTTCTCAGCAATGACTTGCTTTTTTTTCTGCTGTCAGAATAAAGATGTCTTTGAAGCAGTATAGTTTTATCCAGTGTTTTACGCAATAAAACCGCTACCTCTGCAAACAAATGTATGTTTTACTCCTCACTTCTGTTTGTCAGGGGTACTTTCAATCATTTTTGCAGGTTCACTTGTCAAACTTCAAATGAAATTGACTTTGGTATTTAAGGCTAATAAATGGTGCTGTTGGCGGCCCTTGTGGACATTTTCTCAATGAATCATGAGGCGACTAATTGTGAAGAATAACCATCAATGTTTATTGTAAACACTATTGTGTTTAAATGAAATAAAATATCAGAGTCATAGAATTAACATAATTTTGTTTCTGATAGCATCATAGTGCACCAAATAAAACATATCGCTATCGTGGATTGTTTAATATAATAGAGGTTTTAAACATGTTAAGAGTGTTCTCTGTAATGTGTCAAACACCATTTTTTAAAATGTAATGATTTTTCGTGACATCTGCACGTTATTTTAAAATATGGTTCCATTATGATGGTCTGTTGCAATGGGAAACAAAAGGAAATAAATAAAAAAACAAGGTGCCCTTACATTTCTAAAGGGATGCACCCGCTTTTTAAATTCTATTCAGCTAATTTGAGATGTTTTGGGTTAAGGTATGTAGTCTAGACTTTGTCTTTGCTATTCATTGAAATTAATGCAAATAACTCAATGTAGTTAGGGAGTTATTTTCTACCAAACTGTAACCGCATGAAGGGGACCACCAATTCTTAAACTAAAGTTTTGCTGGACCTGTGCGTGCAATTTTCGTCCCGCTTAATGCAGAGTGTATAAGTAATGAATCCAACAGGACAGAAACACCATATTCCTTGGGTCATTTTGTAGTGATCGGTGTGGAACAAAAAGTGTGAAATATCTTTTACATTTAAGTTTCCTCCCCAGCTCATTCTCGAGCCCTTCTGAGGGGTAGCTGTGCCACAAAGCAGAGATAGCATCTCTGCTTTCCTTTCGTCTTCTATCTCTGAAGAGCACTGACCTTTACGCCTACATCAGATTGTTGTGCAGGCATAAAACCAAATATTTTAATGGAGTACGCCTTGATTTAGCACCTGCTAATGATCAGACAGATTCCATTGGCATTGATAATAAAACACTGCCTGCAAAGTGTAATTGGCAGGTAATGTTTTATTTCTCTGAATGCAGAGAGTAAAAGTGAAGAGTAAAGGCAATTTTGCCATGCTTTACTCTTCAACTTTACACTCCCAATGAGCGTGTTGTACATCGAATGCAGGAGGCCAGCAATAAATAGGGGTAAGCATTGGTGGTCCTCTTAATGTGTGGGGGTGGGTGGACCACTAATCTCCTTAACCCAAAGCGGGCGCACCACTTAACAAGCGAGTGCACGTGTGTATGTAAAGCTAGTTTATTGTACAATCATCCGGGGTGGGGCTAGATGATGCTGTAGAGTCAAACTAACCCGAGTCTCTCCAAACCACACAAGTTGACACATTATATACATTTTTGCAACAGTTAAAACACTTTCATATATAGTATTCTAATACATCCCCCACATATGATTGGTCAAGACATATACAAAAGAAATCCAATCGTTCTATAATTCCCCTGTTCTCATTGGTCACAATAATCTTAACTAGGATCTTCATCTCATGTGTACAACACACCCTCTTTTAAGATTTGTTGATGGTAGGTCGTGACAACATCACATAGTTACACATTCATATACAAACATAATTCATTACAAGTCCCAGTTTGCCTGAGACCTTTTTAACCCTAAACATAATTGCACATGATTTGCAAGAGCACTTCAAACAATATGAAGAGAGGAAGAATAAAAGATTCCCTTTGAAGTGGCGATAAACATCTCACCCACCCTGACTTGCTGATGTCATTGGGACATTCTAATCACAATGAATATCTATTGAACATGCATGGCCTCTGTTCACATCCTGAAAAAGCAATTGAAACGCGCAAAGTATTGGTCATACAGTCTCGAGTGTCGATGCACCCTAAGTTCATTGTTGGTCGAAGCAAATGGCTGCATCCCCATGATCAATAAGTAACATACTCCCATGTATACTCCCATGTATTAAAGAGATTACATCTGCCTTCCGCGATACTACAATGCTATAAAAACCCACAGCCAGCTTGTTTGCCTGACCATCTGCTTAATATTGCTGTTAATCAATACCTCTCTTTTGGCCTCCAACCCTGCAAAACCAATTGTTCCCAGTCACTTAAAATTCACCTGGTGAACCCCTGACTGCAGAGTGCAATCAATTTACAGAAAGAGCACACTGTGGGCCTCATTCCGACCCAGGCGGTAAGTTACCGCCTGGGTCGTACCCTTACCACCATGGTGTAAACTATGTTTACACCATGGTGGATGGCGGATTTACCGCCCCATTCCAAGGTGAGTGGGGCGGTAAATCCCCATTTCCCATTTTACTCTTCCCCATTCCCATTTTTGCCCCATAGGGCATAATGGGAGTGGGGAAGACGCTAATTACACCACCGTAAATTACGGTGGCGTAATTAGCACCATGGTCCCTTAGCGCCATGGATTTTAACGCCTGCAAAAAGCAGGCGTTAAAATCACCATGGCGCTAAGGGGCCTTGTAATCAGGCGTTAAGGGTCGGCGCCGTTTACGGCGCCGTTAACCCCTTAACGCCTGGCTCATAATGAGGCCCTATGTTTAGATTTGTAAATTCCATATGTGGGTATATCAGTACATTACATGTTTAATCACTATCATGTCTTCTTCACTATGGGTGTTTCATGAAAAGACCCCTTCCCTAATATACATTATAAAACTCATCATCACCCAGCTTCTAGGCACTTAGTAGCACACCATATCTAGACTGTGTTTATATTTCATTAGCGATTTTGAAATGTATCTTGCTGTATGCATGCAAATGTAAAATATATCAAAGTACACACAAAGTAACACTAAAAGTAACACATCCCATTCACATTAACTGCACTGGCCACATATAAAATTGAAACATTGTGCCAACTTCGCTGTACACTCAGTCATAAATATGGTGCATGCAGCGTGAACCCCTTTTACTCAGTCGGACCTTTCCTGACCACCCCAACATTCCCCCCTTTAGATAGTATTTTAACTAATAAACCAAATTCTTTTCTGGGAACAACCCTACAATCATCTCTCACATTGGTCCCAACATGGGCATACTCCTCTGCTGGACAATCCCAACTCATCCCACCATCATTTCTGCAATCTACCCGTTGCTCGACACAGTTATCACAACTAGGAGGATGATACACGACAGCTTCATTCTAAATACCAATGTGATATGAAATGGTAATGATTCTAGCTTTGGACAGTGTCACAGTCATCATGGCAGCCGCTTTTGGTACCTGGGAAGAAGAGCATCATAAGAACATTTGACAGGAACAAAAGATAATAAGGAAAAAGACAAACATTGATATTAGAAATGTAATAGCTAGACTCATCCAAGATGGTACCCAAGAAAAAAAGATGGTACCCAAGAAAAAAGCGAGTTCAGCAAGGGTTAGTTGTGATTCCTGCCTTGTTCTGCATGATCACTCTGAGCTTGTGCAAGATGGCAACAGTCTAAGTCAGGGACCAATTCGCTAAATCTTTAAGAGGCACAAACGTGCAGCAAACTCTCCCCATCTTCTGATAAACCCCTCCATCCATAACTTTAAGGGGCTTGAGTATATACCTGTTCTGCAAGGTTATGAGCCTCAGGACCCACAGTTCTTCCTTGATGGCACTGTAAGCTGATTTGGAGGAATTGACAAACAGCAATATTTCTTATCGGGTCACCTGGAGCCACTTTGCATTTGCCACAGCTTGGAGGCCAGGTGCCAGGAGAGAGGAAAAGAACACTTCTGTATGTCTAAACAACCAAAACTGTTCCTGGATGTCCAAAAACACTTTTGACGATGCTGCCAAAAGAAAAACACAGAGACACATGGGTGTTTGTATCTTAACAGGTTTGTCTGGCTCCTTGAGCTCTGTCAGATGTTTTAAATATTTCGGATACACATTTTCACATTCTTGGTTTACACGTGCCACCCCTTCTTCTGAGAATCCCCTTATCCCTCCAGCTCTGCAACTCTTCTCCCCTTGCTCCCATCAGATACTGGTGATAATAGCACCTTTTAAACTTAATGGGTCTCTTTGCATGCACCGAACATTCTTCTGCTCTTTACGATCGGTAGCTGAATATTCTTTGCCAAAAGGTAAAATAGATGCTGAGACTGATTGCCCTTGAAACTGTCCTTGAACCCTGCACATAGCTAGGTGCACTAGACACAGTGCCTCTGCTAGCTCTATTTCACCCATGATAAACACCCTATGGGACACCAGAAGCATGGGGGATGAAAGAGCAGATGCATTAAAATCCTACAGATCTCTCTCCCACCTCTCCTCATATGCCTATACCATACATTATCTGCTGTAAAACCATGTGCATCTACTAATGGGTCTACATTTACATTGTCTTCAATGCCCAGGAAATCAGCATCAACATTTCTTTGTGACCTCAATAATATGTAACTAGATTATTGTAAACCATTCACATTCTAACAGTATTTGAACATGATGACTAAAGAAAAAAAAAAGACACATAAACAATCATTCTAATATACATTACAAATTCTAAGTTTTCTTCTGCTTAAAAAATGTAAATTTCAAATGTTAATTTGCTCCCCCCTTTTCCACTGGAATTAACTGTGAATCCTTAGGGCATACCTACGGTTGATCCTGCTGGTTCCATGTATTAAAATTGTGGCAAAAATGGTAGTTTACACAACAAATCACAGCAAACAGGCCTTGGTTTTGCCACTGCAATCCATGTAAAGGATGAGGGGACACCCCTGCAACTCCCAGACCCATTATACCATTTAAGGAGAGCGGGGGACACTCCCGCATCACCCACTCCCGTTAAATGGTTTAATTGGGTACACCTTTACCGGGTCAAACCACAGCATTTTTGCTGCAATGTTTTGTAAAGGCAATATTTTTGCACCAATTTTATTACTGCATATCATCCTGCTCTTGTGCCGTGGAGGGGTGCCAGTATTTCTTTGTATGTTGCTGATATGACTCAGCTCTTGCTGCCCTCCACATTCAAAGCAGTCAGCATTGCTAAAATCACACAGTGCGGCCAATAGAATCACTGCTCATTGCAGCATCGTACGATGGTACGGATAAAAATCCTGGTCCCTGGGGAATAAGAGTTGCTTGTGCAGATTATCAGATTTTTTGCCGCTTCATTCTGTAGGCTGTTGATGAAAAGATATCATTCTCATACTGAAGGTTAAAGCCCTAAGGTACTCCCTACACTCCTCACCCAGGACATCTGCTGATTTGTGTGCATCTGATGCTGTGTATGCACGTGAGGCTGGTGTGTGTAATTTACACCCCATCACTATCTCATGAGGGTTAAGCTGATGCTCTTTCCCTGGCTAATTCCTCAAATAAAACAAAACCAAAGGCAGACAGTGCAACCACGGTTTACTTAAATCACTACACATTTTTGCCAACCAGACCTTAAGAACACTATTTAACCATTCCGCAAACCTGTTGGCATGTGGGTGGTATTCTGACAAAACCTGTGCTTGATTCCCAAGAGTTATGTGATTTCTGTTAACAAGCCCTTAAAAAGTGGGTTCCATTGTCAGACGTCAAGACCTCACAAATTCCCCTCCGTGGAAATACATCCCTCCCCAGAAATGTTGCTGCAGACTTAGCATCAGGGTGTATGCAGGGATAAACCACCAGCCACTGGGAAAATTGGCAAACCACAACTATAATGTACAAGTAATTGTTACATCTCACAAGCATATCAACCAAGTAAATTTGGCATTCCCGTAATGGCCAATAGGGACTAGGAAAAGCTTCCATTACTGACCCCATGGTGTTTCTAGGTTTGAATTCCTTACAAACTATGCAGTTTCCTACAAATCTACTTACCTGTTCCTGGAGGTTTGGTATGAACCATTCCCCCAGAAGCCCTGCTGCAATTTGTCACCAAGAAGTGTGCAACGGGTAATGTAGTTGTTCTAGAGCCACAAGAACCAGTTCTACAGCTAATACCTTCCACATCAGCTCCTGTCTCCACAGCAAATCTGTGGGGGATAGGGCACATCCCGTCTTTGCCCAAAGCTCCTGTTCCTCTTTAGGTGCCTTCCCTTGCATTTCTATGATTGTAAGCACCAGGACTGCAGTGTACAGAGCCTGCAAATGTACCTTCTGGGACACCGTTTCCATTTTCTAGAAATCTGTAAATGGCAAAAATGTGGCTTCTTTTGCCGCTGTGTCTGTGTCATCATTTCCAAGTGCTATTGAGGTAGTACATTTAGTGTGTGCAGCACACTTTATAATTCCTACCTCTGCGGACAGGGTTAGCAATACAATTAGTTTGGATAGCAGCACAGCATGCTGGACAGGGGTCCCGTAAAATCTCCTAAACCCTCTTCTCTGACTTATTAATTTCTAGCGCCTCTATAAGTGCCACTAGTTCTGCTGTTTGCACAGAATAATGCAAAGTCAACTGTTTCTTCAGTCTGACCTGGTATTCCCCATCCACAAGACCCACAACAGCTGCACAAGTATGCCTCACAACCCGTGTGCTGATTGATTTTCAAGGAGCCATCAACAAAAAATATCTCACCTCCCTCCGAAGCATCTGCCTTAACACTTGCCCTCTCTTCCCTGTCTCCCTCATATTCTGTGCAATTGTGGACAACATCATCAGGTTTCACTGGCTCTGCTACAAATGTCACAGGATTGACTAGGTGACACCATATGGGATGGATTGATGCATTCAATAGAACAACCTCATACCTCAAAACTCTTTGGGTTGTCAATGTTGACTTTGATTTTTCCAAGATGACAAAGACTGCATGCTCCACATATAATGTCACCGAGCAACCCATGGTCATGGCTGAAGATTTTTTAATTGCAAAAGCTGGTGCCGCTAAAGCTTGTTCACAAGGGAACTGCCCCTGCATCACTGGGTCTAAGAGACTGCTATAGTATGCTAAAGGTTTATGGCTTAGCAATGTTTGCTAGGCCAGAACCACTGTCGTTACCTGCCCATTCAAGTGAGAAAACAGGTAAAATGTGATTCAGGGACTCCAAAACTCGAGCATTGCTGATCACAGCCTTGAGTTCCCGAAAGCAAGTCCCCATTTCCTCTGAACATTATATCGGACACTTCACCTTCTGTGCTTCGTTATGTTGGGTACATTTAAGGGCCGTGTAGAAATCCCCTTCAAACAAAAACTGCATGGCAATAAAGCGAAAAAACTGTGGCGCTTTTCTTTCCATGGCGCATACTTGTGACAAGCACTAAACACAAGAATGCCACCAAAAGAAGTGCTCTGCATTGTTTTACCTCAATTTAAATCATCTGAAAATTACCTGCATGCAGAACGGCACCACATTTGCTGTTCTGTTTTCTCAATACTAAAGCTGCACACATGACATCCAAGACAGATTTGCTCTTGATGTCATTTTAAAACATCACAAAGTTGTACCCTTCATGGAAACCCACCCTGGCATGCTTTACTTCAGCTGAGTAGCAAGATGTGATCAATACATTTCCAGAACAGCTGATGTGCTGGGAAATCACTTGAAAGGCAAAGAATTTGGTTTTCCATGTAAACACGGCTTGTGTTTCTTTTTTATATAAACCATTGCGCACAAACTGCAGTAAATGAAAGAAATAATGCAGTGTTTCTTTTTCTCATGTCAATTTCAAAGAAATGCTTGGCAGTACATATCCCTGTGTCCAGAAACTGACCATATCTGTAAAAGCACTCCAGAAGGTTAATTAACAAAAAACTGTGTGCTGTAGAAACCGCATTTATAAACAAAAAATGAACTGAAATAAACACACGTGATAATTTGTTCTTCTGAAAATCAGGAAAATGCTGTTTAAAAGTAAGATGACAAATGACAGTGTTGTTCGCACTGAAACAGTATTGTATATGTGGGGGGTTTCAGTGACATGGCTGCCTAAATTGTACATTATATGTATTCCCAAAAACACTTGGGGCCTGTTTAATGCAAGTGTTTTATAATGGCACAATCCCATATGAAAACGTTTCATGAATCAGGCCCTTGGTTTCTGTCGAAAGAAAAAAAAAAGAACTTTGAAACCAGCAGAACCGGTTTGGCCCAGGCACTTAATTTAAAGGTGCCCTGCCTTCCATGGGAAAAGACTTACCTCCACAAATTACCCAGCCCCGCTGGGCATATGAAAGGACCAAAGTGTGGGAGTTTGCTGCCTCGTCAGAATGGCCAGCATCCTTACAGAAAGGAACAAAGGACCCAAGGGCAGCTAGCATTTTCACCAAGAGGTGTGATTTCCTTTGACATCCCTCCCCAGCCCAACTGCCTGGCTTCAAAGGGCATCATGGAAACCCTTTGTTCAAACTGATCCAGGGGTAGACAATTTGACTGTGGGGATTTGTAGCACTGCCCACATCTATGACAAAGCTACCCCATTGATAATAAAGGACATTTATATTTCACAACATTTTTCCCTGCAATCTGAATAAGTAGCAATGTGATATTATGACAGTTTTCATGTGATTTTTAAACAAGCACAATGAGATCGAGCACAGGTTCCTGGCACTTGGTGAACTGGAATGCCAGGAAAAATGCATTTTGGGGTGAATTATAAATAGCAAAATTATGAAACTAAGCGGTAAGATGCGAAATGATGTTGGGAATATGTGCAGCCTCTGGCAGATTTTTAAATATTATGTATCTCATAGCAATCGTGAAATTGTGCCAAAGGGCGATGCAACATCACACAGAGTTGGCGATCGGACTGTCCGATTCCCTGTGAAATCTGGAATCTGCGAATCTGCTTTTTATGATGGTGACTAGTATAGCTTTGAACTTTTGCTTCATAACGTATTTTTGTAAAAAGTAACTCTGGGGAAACAAAGAAAGGTCATAAATGCACACACATAAAATTATATCAGTTCCCCATTACCAATCAGCCCAGAGGGAGGAGGGAACACCAGTAGCCTGGCCTATCCCGGTAGAGGGGTAACTCCAGAGTACTTCCGTCCAGATTGTAAAATTCTATGATGTCACTCTGGCTATATAAGCATGAGATAGGGAAACACAGGCTATTCAAAGAGTCAAATACTCAAAAACCAGATCCAGAGGCAGCTGATCCCATCCAGGCAGGACCATCCAGATCCAGGCAGAACCACCCCTCCAGATCCAGCCATACCTAAGCATCCAGGGAGTAAGGCGGAAAGGCAGCTGATCCCATTTAGGAGAGCCCAGTGTCCAGACCTTGCCCAGCTGACCCATCCCACTGTCCACAGTGACCAGACCTTGCCCAGTTGTTCCCATCCAGGAGAGCCCAGCTGTCCCAGTGACCAGATCTCTTGACCCCGCTGTCCCAGTGACCGGATCCTTGGCCCAGCTCTCCTGAGATGTAGCTGGCTGTCCAAATTTAAAAACTCAAGCTTATCTTGTAAGTATCATATCACTCAGTACCCAAAAACTGCATATTCCACACTTTTACCTTTGCATCCTATTCAAATCCTATTATTATCCCATACAAAATCCCAAATTGCCAGTGTCATCTATTCACCTTTCCTGAGAAGAATTTGTGTTAGTCCATATCTGTTAGCATACTCTTTTTCTAATTATTTCAGTTATCTGTGTAAGTCCTTAGTACCATTTTGAAATAACTTAATTAATTCCTCTATAAAGAGATCAACAGTGAGCTAGTTGCATATCGAACTCAACCACCTCATGTCAAGTGCCTTTCTTTAATAAATATAGTCATTAAAATATAGCTTTAGTATAACCTATCATTGTGCCACCAAAACTGAATTTGCCCTTGTTTTGTGCTTTTCTCTTAATTCCAATTTGCCTTTTTCCCATAAAAAAAACCCCAAACCTAATCCCATTAAGAATATTCCCTTTCATGGGGGCACTGTTGCGCAACAAAGATGGCCGCCTGAATGCTGAGCTCCTCTCCGGCATAAATCCTCATATAAAATACATCAAGAAGCTGCGTCCCCTGAACTGCCTACAATAGCAGAGCTGCCTGCACGTGTACTCCTGCAGACCCCGGAAAAAAGAACAGAGAAAATCGGAGCTGGAATGCCCCGTTCCCACTCGAGGCCGCGTGGGTGAGAGAGCGAGCCGTCCCATAGCACGGGTGATCCCAATGCAGAGCCCGCAGCTCCAATGCGTGTGCAGGCCTCAATGCAGGCTTTGGTCGAGGCGGAGCCAGCGAAGCGGGCCACGGAGAGAGGCGAAAAAGACAGCAGCCGCCTCTGCAGTTTCCAGGGCCGTTCCCACTAGACCCGGCTGCATCAGATGATAGAAAGCACCGGTGGCGCAAGTGGATGATAAGCCTGTGATCCCGCGGAGCAAACAGCACTTTTCGGTAAGGGCGCTACCATACCCCGTCCATCCCAGGCTCGAAGGGACAGCAATGGCGCTCCGGCACTAAATGGTAGCGCCCACGATCCGGACACGGCGCGGCCCCATGGAACGCAAGCCCCACAGGACCAGACCGAGGTTGTTCTCCGCCTCCCCCCACTTATCGGGCCATGCCACAAACAGGCCCAGTGCACTCCGCGGCCCAAAGCAGCTGCGCCCCACCAGCGACAACCCACGCAAGTCTTCCCAGTGGGGACGCCCATCCTGTAACCGCGAAAAGGGGGGGAAATAATAATAAGAAATAATAAAAAGGAAAGAAAAACAGACAAGAAACAAAAGGACCAGAGGCCCCATCCCAATTGCAAAGTGACATTCACCAACAAAGCCGGGGAGGCTGCCAAGAAACGAGATCCACACAAATGATCAGATGCCGCACACGCCTGACAAAGAGGACGCCTGGACCAGCTGCAAATTTACCCGCCATAATAGCTCAACAGGTCTCGCCAGCTCTGCAGTTGGCCATAACGGCTCTGAATCTAGCAGGAGACAGGATCAATAAGCCCTTAGGTGGGCCTACAAGCAAACACTAATATCCCTGGCGGTGAAGCAGATCAAAGAAAGGCAAATACATGAGAGGACACAGTCCACTCGTGCGACAACTAACTGGAACACAAACTAATCAACCTGCCGGCTAATATCCGCCACTCAATAATACCAACAACCTTCGGCAAATCCCGGCACTGCTGGCACAATTACTCGAGCACAGTGATCCAACACTGAGCTCAGCAGGGGTCAGAGGGCCTACCACCAGTGAACCACCCAAACAAAGGAGGGCGAAGCCAACCGGCACCTTGACACAGTCTCTCCTGATACCATTGTTCCTGGCGACTTGTACCCACGACAACCCAGATCTTGATATAGGCACACACAGCTCGGCTGGTTGACCAAAAATACCAACTGGACAGGGCCACGCAGGATAGCCATTCTTGAGATGCCTGGAAAGAACATCACAAAAAACAGGAAGACAGGCCCAATGGACTCATACACAAATTCACAAGTGGCCACTGGTGGCTCGGACCCACCGGAGGAAACCACAGCAGCATCAGCAGACAACACGAAATTCGACCACCTGCTCACTACGGTGCAAAACGGGTTCCTAGCAGTCAATGTTAAATTAGATGACATCGTCTCAACAATAGGTTCACTCAAAGCCCGTGTTGACAAAGAAAGTGCCTGAATTACAGAAACGGAAACCTGAATCGGCGCCAATGAAGATTCAATGCAACAGAATACCCACGATATAGCACTCCTGAAAGGGGAAATGATGAAGCTCTGGGGCTAATGTGAAGATTTGGAATCAAGATCGTGCCGTAACAACATACGGATAGTTGGGCTCTCAGAGTCCTTCTGCAAGGGACCAATGGAATCCTGCATTGAAGACCTACTGAAATCCTTGTTTGACAAAGACAGTATCATACGCCCTACTGTTCCCCGCAAAGCTGCGTATACAACATGGTGGATGGGCACACTTCTTCGAAACCCCCGCTGAGGCAATAGCTTATGTAGAAGCAACTATCCCCCTCCCTCCTCGAAGGAAAGAACATGATGGAGACAACCTACAACAACCAGTGGAAGAACCAGGGAATTCCAATGACTGAAAGCAGCCATGCAATATCCTTTATTCTGTTTATGATACTACTGTGGCAGACAAGGGGGGGCAGCTCCCAAAACTTAATGTGGGCCGGATGAGACGCGCTCGACTATAGGGGCTACGCTGCTGCACTCATCCCCCCTGGGAAGAACCACAAGTTCGTAACAAGGGTTCATCATCATGTTGGGGCTGATGGTGTGGGTGGGGATGGGCTTGGGGCGCAAGGAACTGTTTGGTTGTTTGAAAATGTTCCAAGTTTTTGACAGAGTGCCGGTTGGACGCTACGAGTTAAGGTTAACTGGTATCAATAGTTTAACAATTGCAATCACATCTACACAAGCTGAACTTCCCAAGAGTATGACCCCGCTCCTTTTTGTACCACCCATATTTAATTAAATGGCACAGCAGGTGAATCCACACGCAGGGTTGACACTTAAACTGCTTACTTGGAACGTCCGTGAGCTGAACAACAGAGCAAAAGCTAGCAACATAGGAGCATACATCAATAGACACCACCCACATACTGCTATGCTGCAATGCACAACAAAAGCTCAAGGATAGTATTCTACGACAACGAGGGAGCAACAGACATTACACTGAATACTTATCCCACAAAGGTGGAATCCCTACATTGATACATCCATCGCTGGGGTTTGTGACCGAGAAAAGCAAAATTGACACTAAGGGCAGATATGTGATTGTGTGGGGCACCAGCTCAAGCGAGAAATTGATCCTAGTCAATACTTATGGGCCGAATACAAATGACCCCAAATTCTACATAAGTGTACTGGCCGAAATCGGCCCGACTGTAGACACGTTTGTGCTGTGGGGAGGTCACTTCAAAACCATTCTGGCAGTCGCAATGGACAGATCTTCTGATAAATATAGGAACCTCACAAGATCGGCCACTGTCCTGTGTCAAGCCCTAGTGGAATTAGACCTGGTAGACGCCTCGAGAGGGACACATCCGATAGACAGACAATACACATTCTATTCATCAGTTCACGACACGGAATCAAGGATACACTACTGGTGATACACCTCTCACTTGTTTAGTTCAGTACAGCACTGTGACAAACTTTCCAGCACACTATCTGACCACTCCCCAGTCATACTCGATGTGAAGATCCAGAAAATTAGACCACCAATAAGACGGTGGAGAATGCCCCCAAATATCCTCAAAGACCCAAAAGTGATGGAGCCATTACACATTGAGATTGAGGCATTCTTCCAACAAAACAAAGGGTCAGTAGATAAATGGTCAACCATATGGCAAACATTCAAGGTGTGGGTGAGAGGTAATATAATGTCGAAAATAACAGGCCTGCTAAAGGCCGTTAGAACTGAACTAAACCCAAACGGAGACACACCTGAAAACACTAAAAAATGACTATAGCACAACACATAACAAACAAACATTAGCTGAAATCAATGTACACCTTCAGAAATTTAATGAACTGGCAACAAAGGAACAACAATACATGACCATTCCTGCCAGGACACGCAGGTATGGTGAAAGCAATAAAGCAGGACACTTACTAGCACGTTTACTAAGGAACAAGTTCAACCACATACCCATCACAAGTATTGTAACGGGCACTGGGGAGGCGGTCAACAGGGAAGATGACATAAATTCCGAATTCACCAAATTCTATAACAATCTATTTGCGAACCATGACACATGCACACGGGAAGACCTGAGGGGGTACCTAAGCAAGATCACACTCCCTAGGCTCTCGCTAGAAGACAACTGGGCCCTGGAACAGATAACCAGTGAAGAAATCGCTGATGCAATCAAATCCTTGACAGCTGGGAAAGCTCCAGGCCCAGACGGACTGAGTCCAGAACTATATAAAGAGTACTCCGCCATACTCTCCCTAATACTAAAACTTATATTGGAGTAGGCTATGAGAACTGTCTCCCTCCCGGACATGATGACAGATGCCATTATCACAGTATTGTTAAAACCTAGACGCCCTCCCCACAAACTATCCTCCTATAGGCCCCTCTCATTAATCAACACAGACGCCAAGATCTACGCAAAGGTGCTAGCAACTAGATTATTATCCAAAATGACCACCCTCATACACCCCGATCAATGCGACTGCATCCCGACAAGGTCCACGGTCTTAAACCTATGCAGACTGTTCGGAGTCATGACGCAGCTTAAACCAGGGGTACAGGCAGTGGCTGTAGCACTTGGCGCTGAGAAAGCGTTCAATTTGGTCTCTTGGGCCTAATTGTTTGAGGTCCTAGATAAATTTGGATTCGGCCCCTATTTCACACAATGTGTCAGGCTGCTCTACACTTCCCTCAAAGCCAGGGTATCACAAATCCAACCATTTTAGATTAAATAGGAAAACCAGGCAAGGATGTCCCTTCTCCCCCATCCTCTTCACCCTCACGATAGAACCAGTTGCGGCAGCAGTTAGATTACAACAGGAACAGAGGGGCATAAGGATGGCCGGCATTCTTCAATCTATATCGTTATACGCGGATGACACATTGCTGTATATACGCGAACCAGAGAAAAATCTAGCTCCCACGTTGGCAGTGATAGAAGAATTAACAGTATACTCAGGCTACAAAATAAACACCACCCACTAACTCCGGCCACCACCCGTCCAACACACATGCATGGTCTTAGATGGTCCCCTAACCAGATCAGATATCTTGGAATTCTCGTCTCCAGAGATAGGATATCCCTATACATTGACAACTACGAATCCCTATTATAAACGATCCACACAAAACTACAAATATGGGCCAGACTCCCTATATCACTCATCGGCCGTGTCGCTGTACTCAAAATGGTGGTGCTCCCCAAGCTACTTTACATGTTCAACATAAGACAGTTCACTCACTCCTTCAAAGCATTGTCTCTTTCAATCCATGTAACCTCGGCTAACTCCTAGCACATATTCCAATTCTACACTTACAAAACCCCTTAAATCAAAGAAACAATCCTCTTTTTCCCCTAATTCCCTTCTTGCTTTATACCCAAAAGTGCACTCACATGAACCTGAAGCGCTCTGAAGAGGTGCTCCTTCAATTTGCTCTGCACAGCTGGACCACTATACCACGCCTCCAGGGAACAGACAGGCTTTTAACCAATATGACACCCATACACCTCTATTTTTGACTGTGTACAGAAGACTGGTCCCCACAGAGAGGTGCTGCAGCCGAGTTGTACAGACAGGAGACCTCCAATATCTCCGACTGCCTGGGATCCTACCTGACTTGCCATATGAAGTGTACTATGGGCGTTGATGAAGAAGCCATTCATTTTATTCTTAAGGTTCAAGAGAGTTGGAGAGCAGAGAGGGTAACACATGGGATAAATCGATACTGTTCTTCTATTTTATCGTTAAACAGGACCTACCCAAGTAAGTGCACAAGGCTCTAGACAATATTGTGGGTGTTGAAGCGAAGGGATGACGTGAAATATAGAGCATAATAATACACCATTGTAGACGAATAAAAGAGCGCAACAGGGAAATGACTCAGAGGTGACAAGCTGAGGAAGCAAAACTAGTCCAAAACAAATTAGCTAAAGTAGCTGTGGAGGAGTAGGTATCGATGTCTGCCCAGACGGAAGTGATAGGGTACACCCCTAATTTCGCAAGCACCAGAATAGCTGTGCTCCAAAGGAGGACAAAGACAGTGGGGTGGGAACATGCAATACCCCAGCCCACAGCGGCAAGGAGGACAGCATCTAGGAAGAGGTGGGTTCTGAGGTTCAAGGGGAGAGGACGCTAGGGAGGAGGAATGGGGAAATGTTGGAACTGTGGGAATTGGGGACAATTCTCAAGAGAATGTCGAAGCAGATAGGGGATGGGGTACAGGCATGGTCAACACAATGATGGTATGGCCCCTCAAGGGGGGCCTCAGGGGCCGACTCCCAGGATTACTTCCATAGCCTATGAAATACACCAGGCATACACACAGTTGCCAACGCGTATACCAGACCCTCCCACACAGCAACAACCACAGCAGACAATGGAACAATACGTGCCTCACAACAACATTCAGCAGACAGGAAACATTAACTTCTTTAACGGAACGCCTAGTGGCACAGTAGCCTTGTTCAAGGGTGCAACAGTGGTGGGGGAAAACTCTTCTAATTTCCGGGGGAAAATACTTACCCTGACTAAGGCAGCCCACAGAGAACACTTGTGTGTTCGTTCCTGTCGATGACCCCCAACCCAGAAGAGGAACCCTTGGCGGGGGCAGGGATAGGAATCAAGCAATCCATTTATATGGCTGATTCAGTTGCGGAGAAATCATGCATCGGTGAAGGGGACTTCTCAATATCTGTCAAAACTCTCGACACGCAGGGATTCTCTGTGGCTATTTCTATGGTTCCATACACTAAAGATCTGGATGTAAAGGTTGGGGAAAAGTTAGTATGCACTCTCCTACTATATTCTGAGTTTTCTCCTGTAAACTTGCTTGGCAGGGATCTGCTCAGCAATTTGAACATGACAAACTCATTTACTGATCACGCCATTGTAGGCACCACGCCAGGGATGTGTGCAATGAGAGTGATGATCATAATACACAACATGTCACGTAATATAGTAGTACCAGTAATAAACTTTGATGTAGACATATTCATATACAGCATAACACTGCTCGTAGAAGCAGTGGAAGAAATTGCCAAAACCTCTGAGAGTGCCAACTGATTTCATTTTCTGCCATGTGGTGTCCCCAGAATTGGTAGCAGGCACAATACTGTTTCAAAATTTACAAGGGTTGTTAGCATTTAAAAAAGAGTGGTTGTCCTTGGAACAAACAGAGAAGGGTGCCAGTGGCATACTGTATTTTGCATAGTTCCCACCGTATGGCGTAAAGAAGTGACAGATGCAGAACTTTTCGAAGACAATGACAATGACGGGGAAACAATACTAGAAATGTGCATTCCCTGCAAAATAATGGTTCAGTACAGAAGAGTGAAGCGCCTCCTAATGGACACTATCACGCCACCTCCCTTCATCCAAGCTGACTTGGAGCATGTGCCAGCACAATTGTGGACTGCCAACCTACATGACTTAGAACTTCTAAAGGAAGTGACTCCAGTACAGATACACAAAAAATTAGAGCAGTATCACCCCAAGTAAAGTAGTAACCATTATCAAGGGAGGCGGAAGAGGGAATAAAAGACAAAATACAGGCCCTACTTCACCAAGGGATAATAGTGTCCTCTATCTCACCATGCAATACGTTCATACACCATGTCAAAAAAGCAATGGGGGGCAATTTGAGAATGATCCAGGATCTCCGCCCACTTAATGATGTAGTATAGAACAAATTTCCTCTAGTTCCAAATCCTGCCACCAATTTGTGTAGTATTCCTAAAGAAGCAACCCACTTCACAGTGATTGATTTAAATAACACCTTCTTTTCAAAACCCGTGCACCCTGACTCACAGCACCTCACAGTCTTTACACATGGAGGAAAGTGGTATGAACACACTCATTTGTGCCAAGGGTATTGCGAGAGCCCAAGTGTATTCAACAGAATATTACACGAAGACTTGGGCAACATCCATGTGCCCAACATGGTCATCCAGTACATGGACGAATTACTGGATTCCAATAACAGTGAGCAAAACTGTTGTAACGTTTCCATTACCCTTCTACAACTGTTGGCCTGCAAGGGCTATAAGAACGACAAGGCCAAACTCTAATACTGACAACTTGAGGTGCTCTACTTAGGCTAGCTAATATCAGCGAACAGCAAAAGAATAATACCAGACAGAGCAGCATCCGTGTGCGCCTCTCCGAAACCTGTTACAGTGAAGGACATGCAAACATTCCTAGGGTTGTGTAACTACTGTAGGGCATGGATACTGGACTATGTAGCATACAAGAGGCCGATCTTACTTGGTCTCAATGAAGCACACTGGCCTACTACAGCAGTACACTAGATTCAGCTTTGCAAGGACAATTCAAATGAAAACAAGTGCTTGCTGCAGCTGCCTTCGCCATCGAAAAACTTGAAAAGGGGGGCCAATACCTGACACAATACCAACAGTTTCCCTGGTGTTTGAAGAACAGAACCCAATAACGCCACCACCACCAGAATTTTGCATCTCACCCGGAAAGAGCCAATATGGTAAACTGCGAACGAGGAAGAGAGCATCAAACTATCTATCGAAAGACTCAATCACATTGCTCTGGGAGATACCTGAAGAAAACTGATTGTTTAACATGCATGGCCTCTGGTCACATCTTGAGAAAACAATCGAAACCAGTGGAGCATCGGCCACTCTGGCCCGAGCGTCACTTCACCCAAAGTTTATTGTTCGTCAACATATATGGCCTTATCCCCCTGAACAACAAATAACAAACTCCCATACACTTAAAAAGATTACATCTGCCTTTTGTGATGCTGCCAGGCCAGGAAAGCCATTGACCGGCTTGTTGCTTTGACCATCTGCTCAATGTTGCAGTTAATCATGACCTCTCCTTCAGCCTCCAACCCTATAAACCATTTCCAACCCCTGACTGCAGAGTCTAATCATTTTTATAAAAAGAGCACACTGTGTTTAGATTTGTAAATTCCATATGTGTGTATATCAGGGCATGCATGTTTTATAACTATTATGTTATCATCACAATGGGTTTTTCGTGACAAGTTGCCTTCCCAGCATGCACTTTATGAAACTCCTCATCGTCTAAGATTTTAGGCCCTTTGTAGCACACAGTGTCTATATTATGTTTATAGGTCATTAGCGATTTTGTCATTCATTTTCAATTTACACACCCCACATCCCATTCACATTAACTACACTGGATACATATAAAGTAGAAACATTGCACCAACTTCACCGTACCCCCAGTCATATATATGTCACGTGCAACGTGAAACCCTCTTCCTCGGTGGGACCTTTCCTGACCACCCCAACACATGCAATTGCCACTTGGTAATGTGACAAGGAGGGAAAAGGCAATAAAAGATACATTATTCAAATGATAAGTTCAAGAGGTTGGAAAAAGTGATTGAAATTAACCATCCTTTATCTAGGACCGAAAGCTACACGAAATGCCAGTCAATAATACATTTGAAAATGTCTTGGTGGTTTGATGGTGTTGAGCCAGTGATCTTGGAGTCATACAGAGGTTCTCTGAATTCGAGGATGCGGCATTCACGATGGTCCAGCAGCAAGCTGTCATTGGGTCAGAGCAGACAGAACGTAGCTGCAGTCTCAAATCATTTATTTAAGCTGTCAAGGTTGCCCAAATTCCCAGTTAAACCAAGAGGAAACAGTCAATCCATACCAGACTCAATGACGGAGTAGACACAATGCACAGCAAACACCAACTTTATTTGCATTGAACCAAAGCTGGGACAGCATACAAACATTAAAATCCTGTTCGTTCTCAACATACTTATCAAAAACAATTGCTTAAATAATGTGAACTTGTCATCAATGATGTTGTATCATAATCTCAGTTCACAAAACCTACAGTGAACGGGAATATGTTAGTGAATTGGATTACATATAGATTCCATGCAGGTTAAACAATTTCATTGGGTAACACATATCTGATGGTTCCACCTGGAACCACCTCTATATTGATAAAGGTATGACTATATCATCTTCATGACAAGGGGTTGGTTGGCATACTACATGATATGCGGCATGTCCCTAAGGATTTGCTAGGTTGGCATATTGCTTACCTTTGATACTTGGCAGGTCATCAGGATATGAACCAGACATAGAGTAGGTAGAGAGACGCACGTGGAACATTCTTCTTCCACTTACAAGATACTATCCTTAATTCACAGGCCATGAGACCAGGCAAGACCTTTGTGCTTAGTCTTTTGTGGCATCTCTTGTCTATGTGCATGTTTAGGGAGCATGGCAGGTGTCCTATCTGGGTTTGGTTTTAATGAATGGGCAGTGCTCTCCAATTATGGGTCATGTGTGAAGGGACCGTGTTTGTAGAAGGTTTACATTCTGTTTATTGAGATTTCAACTAATATCAATGTGTAAGCAGTGTTCTCTATTACCACTGGGGACACTCTTGAATTACTCTTCTGGATTCTTTTGGCTTACTGTTTTATTGCGGCTGGCTTACAAAAGTGTTTGTATTTTTGTAAAACTTTAATGAATCTGCAAGTATACTACTTGTGTCTTAGGAACTGATATCTTGTGCCTTCATTTCACCCTAAACAATCCTTCCATATTTCATTTTAACCTTGACACTAATTGCCAGCTATTGTCTGAGCTCTGCACAGATATGTATTTAAGTGGATTCAGCCTTTTGAGCTTTCCCGAAGCTTTGAGGCCTGTGTTCATTCGGAGCCGTGCTGTGGCTTCTATTTTTAAGAAGATGGCTACTATACTACACTTTTGTTTCTATGTTAGCAAGCTATATTCTTATATTGTTCATGCTGTATTCACCTTAAACATTGGTCATGTCAGTGTTCTTCATGTCTGTGGATGCTATGTTAATTTTCTTCATGTATAAATGCATATATTACATATTGTTCATGTTCTTCATGTGAAATGCATATTTGTTTTATGTCTACTGCACGCTTTTCTACTGTTACAATGTTAGTTCAAAGGCTTTTGCCATATTCAGTTCACATTGTTTCAAACCCCGCTGTACCAGTGGGGATAAGGGTGGAACGGCTGTCTCAGTGAGTAACGTCTCTCACCTTTACAGTATTGGTGCAGAGGAGGGGTAGAAGATATGGAAAACTTATTTGTCTGCCTCCCAACACTACCCATTATGGTCGAGACCTCAACAATTTCCATTCTTCTGCTCTCTTCCATATAGGGCACTTTGGGAACCCATACTTTACTCACTCCTTTCAAGCTACCTCCATGTCTCACATGTTCATCTCGACTCCTGGTCATATATCAGCATTCCACCTCAGAGTCACAATATACCCAGTGCTATGTATGATTGTGGGGATACTGAGGATAGGAGAATGTTGACCCTGTAGGTGCAATAGGGCACTTCACTATTTGGGTATGGGTGAAATCAGTCATTGTGTATACTCATGCATGGGAGCATCCATATTTATCACTATTTTCATTCTCACTGCCTTTTTGGCAGTCTCTTTTCATTGGCCTGCTCCTATACTTAGAACACAGAAAGCTAATAGTACTAGCATTAGAAGGGCTGCTACTATTTTAAAAGCGTTAGCCAACCAGCTTCATATCCATGAGCCCTGGTAGTTAGACCAGTCATCATCCAGAATGTCTTCCACCTCTTCCACCATTTTCATGTGCACTTCTTTCAATGTGGCTATTGCCTCTGTGAGTGTCCTATTTTCCACATTCATCGTGGGCAGGCAGGTATGTGCAGCAAGATGGTCCAATTTATGTGCACACACCACCTTCCATGGCTATAATAATGTCATCTGTTTTGGAGAGTAATGTGCCTGACTGCTCTCAGCTCTTCCCTTATGGCATTTAAGCCCTTCACACTTGCATTTATTGTCTTCAGCAATTCACCCTGGGTTTATTTGCAACCATTTTGCATTTTCAGATGCTTGCAACCCTGGAGTAAAGAAGGATACTGTGATGCTGGAAATGCATCGGAGGGAAAGACCCTCTGTATCCTTGTGTCACGCTCACCTGATTCCCACGGAGGCGCAGGTCTGGCTTCGAGTGCTGATGCTTCTTCAATGGTGAAGCGCAGGACTCTGAGGATGGACAGGTAGGGCCCCTCTACTCTGGCTTCTCTGGCTCGCAGGAATATTCCCCTGTGCGTGAAAAGGGAGTATTACCTACTGACCGAATAATGCTCAAGCCTCCCACTCCCTTCCAACCCTCCACGATACCCTTCCACGATTCCCTGTGAAGTCTCACTTTAGGGTCTGGAAGGATGAGTTCTCCATCCTGCTTCTGATGCAGGGGCGCGTTGAAACCCAGTTACTTCACTGGATTGAGGTTTGATGGGAGTTCAAATAAGCTTGACTATTCAGGTAAGGCGCTGTAAGAGTTCTGTAGCAAGTTCAAAAGTTCAAGCTTAATAATAATGTTCATTGTCTTATTGCAGCAAGCGCTAACGCTTATGTCTTTTTCCCCTTAGGGGCCGGGGTTCGGAATGCCGGAGATATGGCGCCGACCCGAAGTGAAACGTGCAGTTCCAGTAAATGACAGGTAAGTTCTGGATGAGCGTTCGGGTAATGTCTTTGCATTCGCTCATTCAATGTCTTTGTCTTTTTTCCCCATAGGGGCCGGGGTCCGGAATGCCAGGAAGCGGCAGGACCTGAAATGAAATGGGAATGACCCAACAGGTAAGTCTTAGAAGGAAACTGAGCTTTTCCTATTCCCTTCCTTCTCTCACCCTGTGTTCTTGTCTTTTTCTCTCTAGGCTCTGGGAAGTGGCTGCGGATCCGGATGATCGCTGCTGAAGATGGAGGTGCCCAGGAAAGGTGAGTGAAATGCAGCGCTGCAGCGATCAAAGCGAAATGCTTTTAAAAATGATGTCTTCCCTTTCAGAATCGTCAGTGTGATGTCTCTGTGATGCAGCTTTAGCAGGTAAGGTCTTCTTTCTCTCCAATTCTCTCTTAGCAGGTGACCCAGGATGCTGACAGGCGTGGCTGAAGTCCAGATGCAGGAGCTGACACGGTGAGCATCCAGCTGCGAGGAGCAGAACAACGCGAAGCGTGAGTTGCTGATCGGGCGTGGTTTAAATAGCTTTGGAAGAAGTTCCAGGTATGTATCCTTCCACCGATCAGGTATGTATCCTTCCCCGACCACACCCAGGTGGAAAGTAGTCCCACAGGTAAAGTAGTTCCATTCAGGCCACAAGAGGGCCTGGATGTAGCAGCATGGTCTGCATCAGGTAAGTGCACATTAAAACACTTGAACACATGTCTAGCTTTATGAGCCTGGCACCTAAGGCGCCAGGACAGGGGTCCAACATGAGCCTGGCGCCTAAGGCGCCAGGACTGTGTCCAAAGGGCCCCAGCTTGGGCCCGCTGGCACTTCCCTGGGGGGAATGATGCCTGCCTCTGGGGTTGCTGGGTCGGACCTGGCTCCTTGGAGGTAGGCATCATGACACCTTGTCCTTTACTGCTTTTTATTGTGTGTTGTGTCGTGCTTTCCGTGCAGGATTTCATGTGGGACTCATGGCGGTGCATCTCTCTCTTTTAGGTTGGTGTACAGAGCCATGGGATACCCTTATGGCACCCACGGGTGGGGGTACAACCCTGTGCCCCTAGTGTATGTTTTTGGGCACCTCTGTGTGGACCACAGCGCAGGGCATGGGCTGGTGGCAGCTCCATGCTGAATTTGACAGGTGCTCTGGGTATCCTCCATTTTGGGATACCTAGGCCCTGTCATTGGAATCAGTTGATTCCTGGGAAGCCCTGACTCTGTCCCTTCCCCCTGAGCGGCTGTTGGGTGGAAGTTCCATATATGGTGTTGTTGTGAAGTCCAGGCCAGACTGGCTGGAGCCTTCCCAGTGACTGTATGTTGTGGGTACACCCTGTGGGTGGGACCTGGGTGAATGGAGTGTGTGAAAAATACGCATTCTGTGTTGTGGGTGTCTAGTATCTGGTGTTTGACACAATGACTGAGACAGCCCTGCCCGAAACTGGTATGAATGCAGTGTGGAGTGTTGAATGGCTGGGTACTTGTCCCAATACACATAACTTGTTGTGAGTGTCTGGAGAGGAGTGAATGGCCTGAATGCACTATGCACTTGATTGGATGCCTGCCTGCATGAATGCCCTTGTGACCGATTGGTAGCTAGAGTGTGACCCAGCAGAATGAATGGGAGATCAACTAGTTTATCTGGGGGCCTCTCACTGCAAGAATTTGCGTTCAGAAGCTGAAGTCCACTACGACGAGTAACTGGAGTAACTGAAGCTTGACCTTGAAGCCCTGCTGGACGAGAAGAATTGCTGTTGCTCTCCTTCATCAATCTGAAAGCTGCTGTGTCTCCAAGGACTGACCCAGAGAGGACCTGGTAAGGCACCCTCTTCCCAAGCTACAAGGGACCATCGTGCACCAGCTGATCTTTGCCAAAGCTCCCTGGTAGACAGACCTCTGACAGGCTGCCTACCGGAGATGGGGACGGACTGCTGCGGAATCCCAAAGAGAAGTACCCCGACTGGTGTCCACAACTGTCGATGACCGCCGTTGCTGACTGGAGCCGCCGTGCTCCCGTTTGCCTAAGAACTTAATTTGAGCCATGGACGCTCTAGTCTGCATCGCCGCCTGCTTTATCCTGCTGGAATAGGCCCGACCGTTGATGCGCCGAGGAGCATCCGACGGTGGGATTCCCGCCACATAAAGACCACAGAGAGGCCGACGACTCGATGCCCTTCCTGGGCCAAAGTTCTTCAACATCTATTTGCGGTCCAGAACTACGGTCACTGAGGTGCCCCGCATGCTTCTTCCTTGCAGGATGCCAACACTCCGTCATCGACGAGCACCGCTAGGAACAAAGCTGCCACTTCACGGCCGTAGTTCACCCTGTTCTCCACCGGAGTTCGACGACCCATGACTCCTGCCTTAAAGGGAGGGCACTCAAGAAGGGCCGTTGATTCCCCTATGATGAACACTACAATTCCAGGTACATTGGGGCTGTAGAACTATTGTAGAGGGAAATAAGACTCGTAGAACAACATATGGACTGGGCTTGAGATTCATCTTTGCTTTACAGGTTGCGCAGGTGGGGGGATCGCCACACAGAATTGTGCCTAGTTGGTAAAGGCCAGTATTCTGCCAATTGTTCAACCATCTTGCTTTCCTTCCCCTCTCTACTGCTGGTTTCCTCTTTATTTACTGTGTGGCATTTTGACAGTATAGTTGATGCACTTTAATGAGATCTGATAATAATTGTGGTACCACTTTAGAACTGTATATATTTACTATCATTGATTTTCTGAGCAGAAAGTGATTTATTGTGATAGTGTACATACCCTTGAATATTAATGATATAAAGACTATGTTTTAACTAACACAGTTTGTGGACATTCCTTTGTGGGGGCTATGGGACTACACTGTACTTAAGAACCAGCCTGCATCACCTCCTGATAAGCTAGGCCTTGATTGCTCGACCATAGCTACCGAATAGAGAATCTTGGCTGGCGTCCTCTGTGTCTCTCCTCTACCATATAGAAAGCAGAAGTACAGACACCCCCCTCCAGTCTTTACACTGGTGGCAGCGGTGGGATGCTTATGGTTTTAAGAATCAGTGTATAACCATGCCTCTTACAAAATATCTGCACTTTATTAAATTGAGGTTTATTTGTGTACAAGATAACTGCATTACAAGTAATGGAATCTATTGCAAATGGTAAATTGACTCAGATGAGCTTAGAGGGTCTCCAGAGTGCTTGCGAAGCCAGGGAGTTAGACTTTGTGGATAAGTCTAGGGCTGAGCTGATAGCTGCCCTGGTGGATGACCAGACTGATTGTGAAACTCTTGAAGGAGGGGATGCAACCAATAAGGACTCTGCCCCTCGGGTTTTCACTGAATCTGTTTCTGGGAATGCCACCATTCCTGCTGCTCTGTTCCAAACCCCAGCAATTCCTTGGAGCTTGAGTTATTAAGGATGAAATTGGCCTTTGAATACCGCAAGTTGGAAATAGATGCTGAGCTTAAGAAAGAGGAGCTGGCACAACAAGTCAAACTCAAGAATAGGGATCTTGAAAGCAAAGACAAGGACACTGAATGTCAGAGAATCCAGCTAGAGAAAGCTAGAGTGGAGACTTCAACGAAACCAGTTGAGACAGCCACCAAGTTTATGAAAGATTTGGTTGGTGTGTTTGTGGAGGGTTCTGATAACCTCCAATGGAATGAAGCATTTGAAATGGCTTGTGCAATTCATGATGTTGATAAGAGAGATTGGGCTAAGTGTTTGTTAAGCAGAGTTCCTCAGACTGGATATGACTGCATTCTGAAACTGAGTGTGGAAGAAAGGGGTCAGTATGAGTGCATGAAGTCTGCTTTGATTGCCAAGTTTGGCAAGACACCAACCCAATACCTTAAAAGGTTCAGGGATTTTAAGAAAAGAGAGAATGTGTCTTGGTTTGACTGGGTGAGTGCTGCGCACATGAGCATGATGGGGTGGATTGATGGTTACAAAGTGAAGACGTTTGTTGAATTGTCTCACCTTTTGTTTTTTGAGCATTTTTCTGAAGCCTATTCACCACAGCTACGTCTATATGTTGCTGACCAGAACATTTTGGATCCCTTTAAGCTGGCTAGGTTGGATGACAAGTGGGTCTCCCACCGGGTGTCCCCTAAGGACTCCAGTGGGAAGGACAAGGACAAAGAAAAGGGGTCCTCTCAGAAAGCTGAGGAGTCCCAAAAGCAGTCACAGTCAGGTAAACCAAAACCTTCCTCTCCTAAGACCCAAAAAACTAGTGGGGATAAGACATCTGTGAGGGGGAATAAGAGTAGTGGTCCACCTGCTGCAAAGCAGGCTCCCAGTGGTTCCAGTACCGTACCCTGCACTCCCGGCACTTGCTGGGATTGTGGGGCTCTGGATCACAGAAGGGGTGACTCCAAGTGTAAAGGTAAAGCACTTGGAGTACAGGCTGTCAGCCTGAGCTGCCCTTACCCCATATCTGAGGTGGAGGCCACTGTCCTCCCCCTCCTCTACAAGAATCACATTTGGTGTTCCTGTAGAGATTTCCTTAGTATCCCTTGGAAGTATGCAGAAGTACTGGCGACTATCCCACAGAACACCCGTAGGTTTTTGAGAAGTGTCCTCTTGAATGGCCAGCCTTCTACTGGTTTGAGAGACACTGGGCAAGCATGACAGTGGTGGACAGGACCCTGCTCAAGCCAGAGGACTATGTAGGTGCTCCTCTGAGAACCACCAGGTTAGCTGGTGGGCCTCCCAAATTATCACCTGCAGCCTTAGTCACACTCATGATTGGAGACAAGACAGCAAAGCTTCCTGTCCTGGTTCAGGACAATGTCCCTGATAACATTCTCTTAGGCAATGATCTAGGAGAGTTGGGGTTTATCTCTGATGGTCTTCCCCTGATTGCTGCTGCAGTCACTAGGTCACAGGTGACACGGGGTCTGGCTGTGAGCCAGGTACCCGAGCCAAAGGCGAGTCCTAAGGCCAGAAGAAGGATGAACAGGAAGGCCACCTCTGTGCAGGGGGCTCCTTCTCTTCCTGCTGCTCCGACAGCACCCATTGGGATCCATTCTCCGGACGGGCTGGGTCCAGTGGAAAACCCCAACTCAACTCCTGAGGGAGAAGAGACAGAAAACTCTCCTGTGGGAGATTCTCAACCCGGAGGATCATCCCGACCTTCAATGCTTGTTAGCTTAATGGGGATCCTCCTGGGCAGACTTCTGTAAGGGACAGAGAGAGTGCCACTCTATCGAGGGTCTGAGGAAACAGGCCCTGTCCCAAGCACAAGGAGAAGTGCCTAGGACATTCTGGATTTATTGGGAGGGTGAGCTCCTTGTTAGTGAGCCCACTAAGCCTGAACATGGTGCCCTCAAGAGGTTGGTGGTACCCGAGGTTTACAGGCCCTTCCTGCTGCAGTTGGTGCATGAGGTGCCCTTGGCTGGACATCTTGGTACCAAGAAGACTAAGCAGAGGCTTTCTGTCCATTTCTACTGGCCACGGATGGGAGTAGAAGTGGAGTCCCACTGCAGGACCTGCCCAACTTGTCAGTTGTCTGGCAAGATGGGAGGCAGTGTCATTGCTCCACTGCAGCCATTGCCAGTGGTTGGCACACCATTTGAGAGGGTGGGCAATTGACATTGTCGGTCCCCTTCACCCTCCCACTTCAGGTGGACATCGGTTCATCCTGGTCTTGGTAGATCATGCCCCCAGGTACCCTGAGGCTATACCCCTTCAGACGGTTACTGCCAAGGTGGTTGCCAGGGCTCTCCTCGGCATTTTTACCTGTGTTGGATTCCCCAAAGAGGTTGTCTCTGACAGAGGATCCAACTTCATGTCTAGTTACATGAAAACCATGTGGAAAGAGTGTGGGGTAACCTAAAAGTTATCCACCTCTTACCATACCCAGACCAATGGTCTGGTTGAGAGATTTAATAAAACTCTCAAGGGCATTCTAGGTGATTTGGAAGAGCCACTAAGGAGGAAATGGGATCTCCTCCTGCCATGCCTGCTGTTTGCTTACAGAGAGGTACCTCAAGAGGGTGTTGGTTTCAGCCCCTTTGAGTTACTCTTTGGACATCCTGTGAGGGGGCCCCTTGCCTTGATCAGAGAAGGTTGGGATGCCACCCCTCCAGGTCCCGCCAAGCAAGTGGGGGACTATATGTTAGGCCTCAGACAGAGGATTACACAGATGATGGGTCAAGCAACAGCAAATCTCAAGGCCAGCCACAAATTAAATAAGTACTGGCATGACCTTAAAGTCTTGCAAGTGGATTGGACTCTGGGACAGGAAATCCTTGTGATGGAGCCTACCAAGCCTAGACCTTTGGCAGACAAGTAGACTGGACCCTTCTGTATCATCTCCAAGATAAGCGAAGTCAATTATCTGGTTGACATTGGAATCCCAGGGGTAGCCCCTCAGGTATTCCTTGTTAACAGGCTCAAGCCTTTCCACAGGTGAGCAGAAGTCTCATGTCTCTTGCTAGCTTCAGAGCAAGAAGAGGATGAGAGTGAGCCCCTTCCTGATTTGCTGCATAGCAACCCTCAGGATGGCTCAGTGGAGGGAGTACATCCCTCTCTAGATCTGACGACAGAGCAGCAGAGGGCCTGCAGGGCTTTGTTCCAGCAGTATGCCTCTCTGTTTTCCCTGACACCAGGGGCCTCATTACGACTCAGGCGGTAAGGGGTTTACGGCGGCGTAAACAGCGCCGACCCTTACCGCCTGATTCCGAGGTCCCTTAGCGTCATGGAGGTTTTAGCAGGTGTTAAAATCCATGGCGCTAAGGGACCTTGATGTTAATTACGCCACCGTAATTTACAGTGGCGTAATTAACGCCTTCCCCACTCCCATTATGCCCTATGGGGCAAAAATGGGAATGGGGAAGGGTAAATGGGGATTGGGGACTTACCGCCCCGCCAACCTCGGAATGGGGCGGTAAGTCTGCCAACCACCATGGCGTAAACATAGTTTACGCCATGGTGGTAAAGGTACGACCCAGGCGGTAACTTAACTTAATGAGGCCCCAGGTCTTACACCGTGGTGTAGGCACGAAATTGACACTGGTGGCAGTGTGCCTGTCAAAAGCAGGTGCTACCATATGTCAGATACAGTTAAGAACCACATCCAGGCTGAGGTCGCCAAGATGTTGGATCTGGGTGTTATTGAACCCTCAACCAGTCCCTGGTCCAGTCCAATGGTCCTTGTACCCAAGACAAGTTCCCAGGCATGTACCAAGGATTGGAGGTTCTGTGTGGACTACCGAGGAGTCAATGCCGTCACAAAAACTGACACGCACCCATTGCCCAGGGCTGATGAGCTCATTGACACCATAGGTGCTGCCAAATTTGTGAGCAACTATGACCTTACCTCAGGCTATTGGCAAATAGCTCTGACGGACCATGCTAAGGAAAAAACGACGTTCTCAACACGAGAGGGACTCTACCACTTTAGGGTTATGCCTTTTGGGTTGAAGTATGCCCCTGCCACCTTCCAGAGATTGGTTAATCATGCGCTCAGTGGGCTGGAGGCCTTTTGTGTGGCCTACCTAGACGACATTGCTGTCTGCAGTTCCACCTGGGAAAAGCATTTGACACACCTGGATAAGGTGTTGCAGGCCTTGAAGAGGGCTAACCTCACTATCAAGGCCACCAAGTGCCAGATAGCTCAGGGGAAAGTTACGTATCTTGGTCATGAGATAGAAGGGGGTCAAATCCAACCTCTCCCCAGTAAGGTACAGGATGTACGTGACTGGGAGACTCTCACTACTCAAACCCAGGTGAGAGCCTTTTTAGGCCTCACTGGGTACTATCGCAATTTCATGGCAGACTATGGAACCATAGCTGCACCCCTGATAGCTCTGACTTCACCCAAACAACATAGGAAGGTTAATTGGACTGAAGACTATCAGAGGGCCTTTGATGGCTTGAAAGAAAGTCTGTGTAGGGCACCTGTGTTGTGTGCGCCTGACTACAGCCGACCCTTTATCGTCCAGACGGATGCCTGCGACACCGGAATTGGAGCTGTCTTGTCCCAGTTAGAGGACAAAAGAAGGGAATATCCTATCATATTCATCAGTAGACATCTCAAGGGTAGAGAATTTAGGTGGGCTACTGTTGAAAAGGGATGTTTTAGCATAGTTTGGAGCCTTAGGCGTTTTAGGCTCTACCTCGCAGGGTCTACCTTCAAGGTCCAAATAGATCATAAGCCCCTGAAGTGGCTTATGCAGATGAAGGGTGAAAACCCAAAACTGCTCAGGTGGTCCATTAGCCTGCAAGGGCTAGACTTCAACATAGAGCATAGACCAGGGAAGAGTCACAATAACACAGATGGCCTTTCCTGAAGGTATGTTGACCATCTGGATGAGGGTGTCTATCTCATGGGAGATTAGGCACCCTAACCTCAGTCTGGGGGGGCGACAGTGATGCTGGAAATACATCGGAGTGACAGGGCCTCCGTATCCTTGTCCTTTACTGCTTTTTATTGTGTGTTCTGTCGTGTTTTCCACGCAGGAGTTCATGTGGGACTGCTGGCGGTTCAGCTCTCTCTTTTGGGTTGGTGTACAGACCTATGTGATACCCTTATGGCACCCATGGGTGGAACCCTGTGCCCCTAGTGTATGTTTCTGGGCACCTGTGTGTGGCCCACAGAGCAGGGTATTGGCTGGTAGAAGCTCCATGCTGAATTTGACAGGTGCTCTGAGTATGCTCCATTTTGGGATACCCAGGCCCTGTCGTTGGAATCAGTTGATTCCTGATAGGAAACAAGATGGGCTCTGTGGCCTCTTGCTTTCTATTGCCTGTTACCTTGTTTTCCCAAAGTCCTGGGAAGCCCTGATTCTGTCCCTTCCCCCTGACCGGCTGTTGGGTGGAAGTTCCATAAATGGTGTTGTTGTGAAGTCCAGGCCAGACTGGCTGGAGCCTTCCCAGTGACTGTATGTTGTGGGTACACCCTGTGGGTGGGACCTGGGTGAATGGAGTGTGTGACGAATACGCATTCTGTGTTGTGGGTGTCTAGTATCTGGTGTTTGACACAATGACTGAGACAGCCCTGCCCAAAACTGGTATGAATGCAGTGTGGAGTGTTGAATGGCTGGGTACTCGTCCCAATACCCATAACTTGTTGTGAGTGTCTGGAGAGGAGTGAATGGCCTGAATGCACTATGCACCTGATTGGATGCCTGCCTGCATGAATGCACTTCTGACCGATTGGTTGCCTGAGTTTGACCCAGCAGAGTGAATAGGAGATCAACTAGTATATCTGGGGGCCTCTCACTGCTAGAATTCATGTTCAGAAGCTGAAGAGTAACTGGAGTGAAACTGAAGCTTAACCTTGAAGCCCTGCTGGCAGAGAAGAATTGATGTTGCTCTCCTTCATCAATCTGAAAGCTGCTGTGTCTCCAAGGACTGACCCAGAGAGGACAAGGTAAGGCGCCCTCTTCTGGAGCTACGAGGGACCATCGTGCACCAGCTGATCTTTGCCAAAGATCCCCGGTAGACAGACCTACAACAGGCTGCCTACTGGAGGCGGGGACTGCTGCGGAATCCCAAAGAGAAGTGCCAAGACTGTTGTCCGCTACTGTCGATGACCGCCGTCACCGACTGGAGCCGCCATGCTCCCGTTTGCCTAAGAACTTAATTTGAGCCAAGGACTCTCTCATCTGCATCGCCGCCCGCTTTATCCCGCTGGAGAAGGCCCAACCGTTGACGTGCCGAGGAGCATGCGCCGGATGGTTTCCCGCCAGCTAAAGACCACAGAGACGCCGACGACTCGATGCCCTTGCTGGGCCACAGTTCTTCAACATCTCTTTGCGGTCCAGAACTATCATTACTGAGGTGCCCCGCACGCCTCTTCCTTGCAGGACGCCAACGCTCCATCGTCGACGAGCACCGCTAGGAACAAAGCTGCCACTTCACTGCCGTAGTTCACCCTGTTCTCCGTCGGACCTTCGACGACCCGTGACTCCTGCCTTAAAGGGAGGGCACTCACGAAGGGCCATCGATTCCCCAACGACAAACGCTACAATTCCAGGTACATTGGGGCTGTAGAACTATTGTAGAGGGAAATAAGACTCATAGAACAATATATGGACTGGGCTTGTAATACATCTTTGCTTTACAGGTTGCGCAGGTGGGGGGATCTCCACACAAAATTGTGTCTAGTTGGTAAAGGCCAGTATTCTGCCAATTGTTCAACCATCTTGCTTTCCTTCCCCTCTCTACTGCTGGTTTCCTCTTTATTGATCTGTGTGGCATTTTGACAGTATAGTTGATGCACTTTAATGAGATCTGATAATAATTGTGGTACCACTTTAGAACTGTATATATTTACCATTGTTGATTTTCTGAGCACAAAGTGAGTTATTGTGATAGTGTACATAACCTTGAATATTAATTATATAAAGACTGTGTCTTAACTAATACAGTGTGTGGACATTCCTTTGTGGGGGTTTGGGGTCTACAATGTACTTAAGAACCAGCCTGCATCACCTCCTGAGAAGGTAGGTCTTGATTGCTCCACCATAGCTACCGAATATAGAATCTTGGCTGGGGTCCTCTGTGCCTCTCCTCTACCATATAGAGAGCAGAAGTACAGACACCCCCCTCCAGTCTTAACACTACCCATTCTGGTCGAGACCTCAACCATTTCCATTCTTCTGCTCTCTCCCTAATAGGGCACTTTCGAACCCATACTATACTCACCCCTCTAAAGCTACCTCCATGTCTCACATGTTCATCTCGACTCCAGGTCATATATTAGCATTCCACCTCAGATTCACAATATACCCAGTGCTATGTATAATTCTGGGGGTCCTGAGTATAGGAGAATTTTGACCCTGTAGGTGCAATAGGGCTCTTCACTATTTGAGTATGGGTAAATCAGTCATTGTGTATACTCATGCATGGGAGCATCCATGTTTATCACTATTTTCATTCTCACTGCCTTTTTGGCAGTCTCTTTACATTGGCATACTCCTATACTTAGAACACAGAAAGCTAATAGTACTAGCACAAGCAGAGCTGCTACTAATTTAAGGGCGTTAGCCAACCAGCTTCATATCCATGAGAGTGGTAGTTAGACCAGTCATCATCCATAATGTCTTCCACCTCTTCCACCATTTTCATGTGCACTTCTTTCAATGTGGCAATTGCCTCTGTGAATGTCCCATTTTCCTCATTCATTGTGGGTAGGCAGGTACGTGCAGCAAGGCGGTCCAATTTATGTGCACACACCACCTTCCATGGCTGTAATAATGTCATCTGTTTAGGAGAGTAACGTGCCTGACTGCTCTCAGCTCTTCCCTTATGGCATTTAAGCCCTTCACACTTGCATTTATTGCCTTCAGGAATTTATCCTGGGCTATTTGCAACCATTTGGCATTTTCAGATGCTTGCAACCCTGGAGTAAAGACGGATACAAAGAACATTTCTGTTCTAAGAACAGTTTATGCTTGTCTGGTATAGTGTCATACATGTTTGCTACTTTCGCAGAGGAATAATAATACCTTTTTGTGCGTTTAAGGGTAAGGGACCTCTTATTTCTTATGTGTGGGCAAATGCATATATGCATTCGAAAAACAAATGGTGGGAGAGCCCCTAGCATTAGGTGACATCAATAGCCTATTGGTAGCTACTATCGGAGATCAGGCTGCTGATGTGTGGGTAAAAGCGTGGTACCCGGGATTAAACCTGGGAAACAATGCACACGACTCGGCCGCTTTAGTAAGATTTGAGCGAAAATATTGGATGCACTGCAGAATGCATTTCCTGTCACACCTGACTTACAATCTATCATGCAGTGTACTATGGGCGTTGACAAAGACGCTGCTCAATTTATTCTTAAAGTTCAAGAGATTTGGAGAGCGGAGATGGGTAAGGCAAGGGACCAATCAATCCTGTTCTTCTATTTTATCATTAAACAGGACCCACCCAAGGAAGTGCAGAAGGCAATAGACAAAATTGTGGGTGTTGAATCAAAGGGATCGCATGAAATACAGAGCATAATAATACACCATTGTAGACGAATAAAAGAACATGACAGGGAAACGACTCAGAGGTGACAAGCAGAGGAAGCAAAACTAGTACAAAACAAATGAGCTAAAGTAGCTTTGGAGGCATCGGTATCGATGTATGCCCCGACAGAAGTGAGGGTACAAGAGCGCCAGAATAGCTGTGCTCATAAGGAGGACAAGGACAGTGGGGCAGGAACAGGCAATACCGCTGCCCACAGTGGCAAGTAGGACAGCAGTGAGGAAGAGATGGGTTCCGAGGGTCAAGGGGAGAGGAGTTTGGAGTAATGGGACCCTAAGGAGTAGTAATATTGGAACTGTGGAAGTAGGGACACTTGTCAAGAGAGTGTAGAAGCAGACAGGGGATGAGGTACAGTTATAGTCAACAAAATGATGGTATGGCCCCTCAAGGGCGGCCGCAGTGTCCGACTCCCAGGATTACTTCCATACCCTATGAAATCCACCAGGCATAGATGCAGTTGCCCCCGCAAATTCCAGGCCCTCCCACACAGAAACATCCACAGCACACAATGGAACACTACGTGCCTCACAACAACATCCAGCAGAGAGGAAACATAAACCTCTTTAATGAAATACCTAGTGGCACAGTAGCCCCGTTCCAGGGTGCATCAGTGGTAGGGGAAACCGCTTCTCATTTCCAGGGACAAATACTTACCCTGACTAGGACAGCCCACAGGGAGCACTTGTGTATCTGGTCCTGTCAAAGACCATCAACCCAGAAGAGGAACCCTTGGTGGGGGCATAGATAGGAAACAAGCAATTAATTTGTATGGTTGATTCAGGTGCTGAGAAATCATGCATCAGTGAAGGGGACATCCCGTTAACTGGCAAATCTCTTGAAACACAGGGATTCTCTGGGGGTATTTCTATGGGGCCATAAACAAAATATCTTGGAGCAAAGGTGAGGGGAAGGTAGTACACTCTCCGCTACTATATTCTGAGCATTCTCCTGTAAACTTGCTTGGCATGGATCTGCTCAGCAAGTTGAGCATGACGATTTCATTCACTGATCACGACATTGTATGCGCCACGCCAGGGATATGTGCAATGAGAGGGATGATCATAATTCATGACATGTCGCATGAGGTAGTAGTACGAGGAATACCCTTTGACCCATAAATGTTCATATACGGCATAACTGTGCTAGTAGAAGCAGTGCTACAAATTGTCAAAGCCTGCTGGAGAGTGCAACTGATTTCATTTTCTGCTCTGTGGTTTCCCCAGAATTGGTAACAGGCACAATACTGTTCCTAGACTTACAAGGGTTGTTAGCATCTGCAAAACGAGTGGTTGTCCTCAGTACAAACAGAGAAGGGTGCCAGTGGCATACTGTATTGTGCATCGACCCCACCGTACCCGTCAAAGAATTGACAGATGCAGAACTTTTCAAAGACAATGACAATGACAGGGAGAAAATACTAGAAATGTGCATCCACAGCAAAATAATGGTGCAGTACAGATGGGTGAAGTGCCTCCTAATGGCTATTGTCGCGCCACCTCCCTTCATCCAAGCTGACTTGCGTTCCAGCGCAATTGTGGACTGCCAACCTACATGACGTAGGGCTACTAAAGGAAGTGACCCCAGCACAGATACACAAAAAATTGGAGCAGTATCACCCCGAGTAAAACAGTACCCATTATGAAGGGAGGCGGAAGAGGGAATAAAAGACACAATACAGACACTACTTCACCAAGGGATAATTGTGCCCACTACCTCACCATGTAATACTGTCATATACCCTGTCAGAAAAGCAACAGGGGCAATTGGAGAATGATCCAGGATCTCTGCCCACTTAATGACATAATACAGAAAGAATTTCCTCTAGTTCCAAACCCTGCCACCATTTTGTACAGTATCCCTAAAGAAGTAACCCACTTCACAATGGTTGAGTTAAATAATGCCTTCTTTTCAATAGCCTTGCAACCTGACTCACAGTACCTCACAGCCTTTACACATGGAAAAATGTGTTATGAACACACTTGTTTGCGCCTAGGGTATTGCAAGTGCCCAAGCGTATTCAACAGAATATTACACGAAGGCTTGGGCAACATCCATGTGCTCAGCATGGTCATCCAGTACGTAGACGACTTACTGGTTTGCAGTAACAGTGAGCAAAACTGTTGTACAGATTCCATTACCCTTCTACAATTATTGGCACATAAGTGCTACAAGGTTGTCAAGGCTAAACTCTCTAAAAATGCCAACTTGAGGTGCTCTACTTAGGGCAGCTAATATCAGTGAATTGGAAAAGAATAATACCAGACAGAGCAGCATCCTAGCGCGCCACGCCGAAACCTGTTACAGTGAAGGACATGCAACATTTCCTAGGGTGTGTAACTACTGTAGGCATGGATTCTGGAATATGCAGCATACAAGAGGCCGCTCCTACAGGGTCTCAAGGAAGCACAGAAAGGCAACCACAAACTGGAATGGACAGCAGACATGGTAGACAATTTTAATGATTTAAAAGAAGTGATTTCTGGAGCTCCAGTTCTTGCTACCCCACATTACACACAGGAATTGCAAACATTCTCGCATTGGAACGGCACACTCATGACCGCCATACTAACACAGAAAAGCACAGTGGGCCACAAGCCATTGGCCTACTACGGTGGTACACTAGATTCAGTTATGCAAGGACAATTTGCATGTGAACAAGAGTTTGCTGCAGCTGCCTTTGCCATTGAGAAAAGCTCCACAATTGTAATAGGGTGATCAGTGACATTGTACGTGGAGCATTCAGTATTTGCGATCTTAGAAATATCAAAGTCTACCCTGACCACACAGAGAGTGTCTGCCTACAAGATTATTATCTCAAGCCCAAATATTCAGGTAGTGCAGTGCAAAACAGTAAATCCAGCCACGTTCCTAACAGAGGTGTGTACAGATGATGACTTGCAGCAACACAACAGTGCCACATATGAGGGTGAAGAGGGTGAAGAGGATGACATCCCCAAGGCAAAGGACAGACTACTAGATTGGGGGAAGTACTCTTTGTTGACGGTTCCGCAACAATTCACCAGGGCACAGAACAAAGACACACGGGCGCAGCATTAGTGTGCCTCAAAGGAGGAGAATATGAATCATTGGTGATGAAGAGATTACCCATGCACTACTCAGCACTACTCAGCACAAGCAGCTGAGCTTTTGGCACTCATCTAGGTGCTACACATTTCACAAGGATGCCACATGACCATTTATTCAGACTCAGCATACGCCACTACAACAGTACATGCAGTGTTATCACAATGGAAAAGGAGAGGGTTCCAGAGAGCAGACACTTACCCAGTACAACACGCTGCACTATTAGATTCACTGATTTTCACACTGTGACAACCTTCTGTGGTACCGGTCGTTAAGTGTACCGCACACACTGGCAACACTAATGATGCGAAACACTGCAGTGGATGCTGCGGCCGAAATGATGGCCTATCTTCCTGTCCCAGCAATTTGGAGTATGTCATGACTATACCATCACATGATCAACAATCAACATCAAACACACCGCTGCCCATCATACAACTGATTGAACTGCAGGGAAAAGCACTAAATGCAGAAAAGGAGCTGTGGTCCAAAAGAGGGTGTAAACAGTCCCCCATGGACTGAGGAGACTAGAATGCAGTGGCAAGGCAGTAAGGCCTCTGGAGCTCTTGCAAATAGCATTCAATCAATGGGTGGTATAGATATACCACCCATCCCAGAGCTCAAAACACCACATTGCAGCAGACATCAAAAAAGATTGGTTATACCAAACCTCCAAGAACATCTCACATACATGACTATACACTGCACAACCTGCCAAACGTTCAGCCCCGGAATGACACTCCGGAAAATATGAGGAACTATACCTCACCCTATTGGGCCTTTCCGTGAGTTACACATAGACTACACAAAGATGGGGAAAGATGTAATGGTTCCAGATACCTAATATTTGTAGTATGCCCTTTTTCACAATGGGTTGAAGCTGGACCTTCTGCACAACCGGATGGCATATGAGCTGCACATTTTTTTGTGCAAAAGTTTTTCCCTCGATGTGGTGTGTGCGATGTACTGAAATCCGACAACGACACCCACTTCTTCAATGAACTCTTCAAACAAATGACAATATTACTTGCCATTAAACACCGGATGTGCTCAATTTACCACCCTCAAGCAAACAGCATTGTTGAAAGTTTCAACAGCCTTCTTAAAAGCGAACTCTGCACCACCTTAAAGAAAAACTGGGTGCATTGCCTGCCACTGGCTCTATTCAGCTTATGCACACAACCAAATAAATACAATTACCTTTTACCCCACACAATAGTATCTGGCAGGCGCAGTGACACACCCATCACCCCAGTAAGGAGGGCATCAGATGCCCATAGGGCTGCAGCAGTTCTGGGTGAAGAATTCAAGCAGTATGTAACAAACCTAACACGTGCAATCAAATATGTCTCCTGACAGATTGCATCACCTCGCCTGCAGGATACACAGAGCACTGCACAGCAACCTACCATAGATACTACGCTGACCCAACCACTGCTGCAAGGTGAACGGATATATGACAAAAGCATTGTGCGCAAATGTTACAACCCTAGATTCCATGAGCACTATGAAGTGGTGTTTTCCACCCCTCTCGCAGTAAAAGTGAAGGGCCTTTGATATTGGATTCACCTCTCTGATGTTCACAGGGCCCCCCCGAATACCTCACCAGTACCCAAAAAACAAAATACCAGTACACCTCAAAGTTACTACCTCAGAAGTAATAACTACATGTCTCAGATAATAAACATTCATTTGTTGATAAAAGCATACACACTTTTAAGTAAAAGAAAATCTCTCTCTCTCTCTCTCTCACTCGCTCTCTCGCTCTCTCTCTCGCTCACACCCCAGTTTTGTTTCCTATACAGGAGTGCTCGAAATGGAACCCTCAACATCAGATGATTAATTGGATTTTACGAAAGTATATAAATATACTGTTAATTCAAGATGGTTATATTCCTACACCTGTGAGCTACACTTTACTGCTCTCATATTCACTATATTAATGTTTATGTTAGGGATTTATTGGGGTACATCTATTATCTGGGCAAGCCATCTAAAAGAGGGGGCAGAGACAACATAAAGGAAAGTGCATCGGCACTGCTAAACACAACCAGCAACACTACTGTACATGTGTATAATATTTCCCAGACGCGCAGTAACATTGCCAACACACAAGCAAATACACCTGACCTAATGAGTGTAAGCATGAGCAAAATGTTTGAATTGTTGTTTTTTCCATTTTTAGAAAAAAAAATGTGTAACACAAATATTAGTAGCAATGTTAGCAGTAGTACAGTAACAGAAAGATATATCAAAGCATGATAGAATGAGAAGTGCATACACCCAAATACAGTGCATACCATTGCCTAGGCCTGGATGCTATTGAAGATATTAGATATGCCGGGCACTCCAATAGCTGGTACACCAACATGAGTGCAGTAGGCAGACAAATAACAAACGGTAGCTGCCATGTATGCTCATTGATACCACACATATCGTGGGCACCCAAGGTTTTAGTACCACAGGAAGTTCCAATTATAGTGGTGCAAAGCCTGGTTCATCTTGCACTATGAAGAATAAAAGTCACCTTCCAGGCACACAGCATGCGATTAAAGAACATCTGCACAAATATGGACAGAGCATGTCACAAAACGGACATGGATTGCGTTGATGGAAAAGCGAATGAAAGTGCACCAGATGAGAGCTATGAACTATGCTTCCACAGCAAAGGTCCTATCTTTATCGGCTCCAACGAGCGATGCACTAGGACATTGTTGATTACACAATTGAAAAGGGGCACAGCGGCTGTTATGGACTACTACTAGGTCTATGGCCAACAAGCATACTTGTACCCCTTACCATCATGGAGGGGCTTCAGTTCACTGGTCACACTGCACTCAGCGCTACTAGCAGTCCAAGAAGAACACTTGAAAGGGGGGCCAATACATGACACAACCCCAACAGTTTCCCTGGGGGTTTGAAGAACAGAACCCAATGCCACAACAAGAATTTTGCATCCTACCCTTGAAGAGCCAATATGATAAATTGTGAAGGAAGAAAAGAGCATCAAACTATTTATCGAAAGACTCAACCACATTGCTTGGGGAGATACCTGAAGAAACCCCATTGTTCAGCTGAAACTTTTTTTCATCTCACTGTTGCTACAAGGCATACAGGCAGCAGCATATAAGGCAAAATGGATGCAGATTATACGCTGGGAGTGGGTCCAGTTGCCAAATGACACTGAGCATGGGTTCAACGTCATAAAGGTCAAGCTGCGTGCCCTAAGGTTGATGATGATGCAGAACCGCTACATACTTGATATGCTGATGGCAGTGGAAGGAGGCGTGTGCCAAAAAATCAGGTTTCATGTTGCACCTTCGTGCCCCCATAAGACACAGAGAATGGGTCACTAGCTCATATCATCAAAGAAATACATGGTCTTGGAGTTCACATGAAACAAGAAGGAGGAATACAAGGGGGAGAGTGGTTCGACCTCGCCTTCCACTGGGCTCTGTCCTGGTTAAGAGCAATCATGAAGATTCTGGTACATGTTATCATGCTCATCCTGCCCATCTTCTGCACATGCCAAGTGATACTCTGATGTTCTGCCAAAGCAATGCCTAATAACGCAATGATGATGGTCTCATTTGGTGTTTCAAAAGTACCTCATAATACAAAAGAAATTGAAGTACAAACTAATCATGCCATACCCAAAATGCTCCGTATTTACTATGGAGGTGAAGTAGATTGCCTATACCACACTATCATTGTCCCACTCCCTGACCCTTATAATTATAATGAAGTTTGGGTACATCTAGCTGGGGGTGGGGGATGCATTTATATGACATGCACACCCAAAGAATATGCACAGGCAGGAGAAAGTTTGCGATCAGTATGCAGCACTTGCATGAAACTAAAAGGAACTCCATCTTATGATTCCACAGTGAGAAGAGAAAATGAGTGCATGTAGACAGGGGTATTTGTTACTGTAGAAGCAACAAAAGGGGGAATGCTGGAAAGGAAATTAACCTCTCCCACCGCCCTCAGTGCTTTAGAGTAAGGCGAATTCCCATAACTACACTTGCGATGTACCAGGGGGAGGAGGCGTGCTAAGAAACCCTGCCCTAACACAATTTTACAAATGTCTAAACTTAGTCTGCACATATAAGTAAGCACCATTTTTGTAGTTATGCTAGAAACATTCAGCCATTCACGGCTGCACGATAAACACAGACCCAACGAAGAAACCTGAACAGGCCCAAGTGCTGATGACAGAGAGACCCAAGTGGCTTACTCCCATAGAAACGTTCCTTTGTTCCATAACTGTTGCTAATACATGTTATCCCAAGAAGGAATATGCCCTGCAAGGCCGTGAGACAGCACCAGGTGCCGCCCAATGCACATTTGTCACAGCCAAGCCAAAAGCAGAACTCCAACCCCCACCCAGCCCACCAGGAGTTATGACACGAACAACTGCCCCAGTCCAAGAACCCTGAACTCGGCAATAGTAGGTGACCCCAGACCACCAACCATCAACCCAGTGGTCATAAAAGATCTAAAAGAACCCAACAATTCCACCTTATTTCATATTGACACACTTCGTAATAGGAGGTACAGGGTGGGATAAATTATAGTCCAAAGCAAGGGTGGAAATCTAGGTTGTGGAGAGTGTGATATGGACTGAGTGACGAATGTGTGGGTCAGCATGACCTTAAGCCTACCCCTGTGCCACTTCCCCCGAGTTTCCCAGGTGCACGCCATAATGAAGGAATAACATTGTTTTACATAACTCATTGCAAACTCAACCATGTTTCCCTGGAGATGGTGAGCCCAGCTGACCCCAAGTGATGAAAGACGGATGGACGGATGGAGCTGGGATCAATAGTAGTCTGGTAACCCCTATGGAGCAGGCCACCCATGTATAGGGTCTTACCAATCAGCCACGCAGGTATTTACTGTATATGTGACTTCATTAGTGACAATGGCCCTCATTACGACCCTGGCGGAAAGTGACTGACCGGACCGCCACAGCGTAAATAGCATTTCCGCCATTGCACGAAGGAGCAAAGTGCGGCCCATTCCGACCCATCGGGCACGAGCACCACGGCATGGCGGAAGTGCAAAGTCCGCGATGGCGGAAATGACCCCAAAACGGCCCACACCGCCGCCGTACGGCGCCCTAGGTGCAATACCGCCACCCATCACAGCGGACACCGCAGTGTGCGCCTACCGGAAAGTACGGTGACCGGAAATATACGGAAACGGAAGTAAAAACATGGGCCCGGAACGGGAAACATCCCGCCGTACACCTATAAAACCACTAAAACCACACAACCACTAAAAACACTACCCTGAGACACACCCCAACCCGTCATCCACCCTAGCGAAACCAAGAAAAATGGGAAAAGTAGCGAAGAAAGCGTGCGACCGCAAGCGGCCGGTCCACTTCTCCCGTGAGGAACTCACCGTGCTAACAGAGACCCTCCAGGAGAATGCTGCCGTCGTCTTCTGCACACAAATGACCAGGACGGCACTTGCAAACAGGAAGGCCATATGGGCTCTGGTGGCACAGCGGGTAAGTGCGGTGGGGACCGCACCCCGCACCCCACAGCAATGCCGAAAGCGATGGGACGACCTGCGGATACGCGTCCGCAGCATACTCTCTGCCAACCGCAACATTGCCACAGCCACCGGGGGAGGTCCTGAATCACCCATCAAGTTGACCCCCTGGGAAGAAATCTGTGCCTCCACCATCGGAATGGAGAGCATAGAGGGAGTCGGAGGGATGGAGAAAGGAGTGCAGACATCCGAAGATTCAGGTAGGTGGGCCAAATAAAACAATGCTAAATCCACAATGTCCAATCATGTGAAGTACCATGTGTCCACATAGTGCAACAGAAACACATGTCCAGGAGAACGTCCACACACATCGGCCTGATAGCGCACTTTAAAACTCACAATAAATACATAAATAATTAAAAACCCCTAAAACACCCACTACACGTGCAGCAGGCACACCCTAACTGCAGGCTGCCAAACAACTGCACCCTCACTCCACACACAAATGAAAGCACCTCCAAGGCCCCGACCCAAATCACCCTCAGGTACCACCCCAATGCATGTGATACAATGCCATTCCAATACCCACAGACCCATTAATAACCCTCGCCCTCCTTTACTCCACCACAGGGTCCGATCCAAACGACGAGCATCAGGACACCCCTACCAGCACACCTGCAAAGAGGGCCAAGACCAACGGCCAAAGACCCTCCACCTCAGCTGCACGCATCAAGACACGGCAGCAGCACAAATCAGGTGGCAGCACAGAGGAGGGAACATCAACAGGCACCCCAGCAGCCAGCATGCCCACAACACCACCGCCACAGGTCCCCCCAACGGATGCCACAGAAGGCACTGCCTCTGGTGGCAGCAGCACCATAGGTGACACCCCATTGATGGCAGCATGCTCCGACACAGAAGACGGGGATGTCGAAGTCAGATCCATCCATGACCTGTCCCAATCCCCCTGTCTGTCCCATCCCGTACAACATGAGGATACCACGCAGGGGCACCCACAAGACGACGACTGGCCATCCCCCACAAGCCCTGTGGCAAGGCAACATGAGGTCAACAGCCCCTCTGTGACACCCCCGCAAATGGCCATGGCCCAGCAGAGGCAACAGTCCCTCGACCAGTTAATCGTGCAACAGCAGCAACTGGCCACGCTCCTCAAGGACCATGCCGATGAATGTGGGGGCACTAAGGCAGACATAGAAACATCAACTGAGACACTTAGGGCAGAAATGGTGAGAAGTACAGAGACACTAAGGGCACAAATGGAGAGTAGCACCGAGAGCCTGAGAGTCCAAATGGAGACTAGCACCGAGAGCCTGAGAGTCCAAATGGAGAGTGGCACCGAGAGCCTGAGAGTCCAAATGGAGAGAAGCACCGAGAGCCTGAGGGGGGAACTGCATGCGACGTCCACAGACGTATGTGCCGAACTTGCCGCAGTGCGCCGTGTGCTCACTGAGCTCTCACAAACCCTTAGGGACATGCATGGACGTGAGCAGGCAGAGACATCATCCGTTGCAAGTTCCGTCCAGGGCAGCCCCCAACGTAGATCTGGGAGGAACCTGCGCTCCACAGGCAGGGGTGCCCCTGATACCCGCAGAGGGGGCTTGCAATAGCGACAGCCCACTGACAATGAGCATCTTTGGACACTGGTGTTCGGGGGGGAGGTAGGAGGGTGGAGGGGGTGTGTTGTGCTCACTTGGGTGGCGGGTCGATAGGGTGTTCAATATGATATCACATATGCCATAAACAGTGCACGATCAACCAATGTGATGTGTGGACAATGATCATTGTGTACTAGGCCATCATAGGCGTACAGTCCATATTGTGCATGTACCAGACACACACAGTGCCACGAGTACCGTGTCCATGTATCAGCCACCAGGCGTGAGTGCTAGAAGCATGCATCAATGAGATGCTGACGAATGTCACGGCCCTCCGGTGCCTCGCAGACTCCTTGAGGTGCTGCCACATCCCCACCCTCTTCATGACCATCATCAGGTGCTTGCAGTTCTGCGTCAGGGGGCATGGGCACATTTCTACGTACGCACATGTTGTGGAGCATGACACATGCCATCACCATCTTTGCAACCTTCTCATGGCGGTACAGGAGTGCCCCGCCAGACCTGCTGAGGCAGCGGAAACGAGTCTTCAGTAGGCCGAATGCCTGTTCAATGACTACACGGGTACATGAGTGGGCATGGTTGTAGTCCTCCTCATGCTGGTCCCGTGGGTTCCGGACTGGTGTGAGGAGCCATCTCTTCAGTGGATACCCAGCATCACCTGTATGTGGACGATAAACGGATTATGTGGAATGCCATTGCTACGTACGCACACCACCCCCCCCCCTTCCTGCCAGGTCATTGCCGAATCACATACCCCACATTATCATGCATGTAATGAGACTCACCGAGTAGCCAGGATCTGTTCCCTGCGTGTCGCTCCATGTAGCGTGGTATTGTAGAGTTCCTCAAGACCATAGAATCATGGGTTGATCCAGGGAATCGGGCACAACAATGTGTAATGATCCTGTTGGAGTCACACACCATTTGTACATTCAGGGAATGAAATTGTTTTCGGTTGCGGTACTGGGCCTCCATGGCATGTGGGACGACCAATTCAACATGGGTGCAGTCGATGGCACCAATGCAACCCGTTATGCTGCCAAGTGCATGGAATCCCACTTTCGTGTTTGTAATTTCCTGCTCCGAGCGTGGTAGGGAGATGTAGTCGTCTGCGTGCTGCAGGAGGGCATTGAGCACTTGCAATAGTGTCCGTGAGAACAGTGGCTGAGAAATGCCATGCAACTGTCCGACTGTGTGCTGGTAGGTGCCTGTGGCCAGGAAGTGGAGTACAGACACCACCTTCAGTAGGGGTGGGATGGCGGTTGGGCTATCTATCATGCTGACAAGGTCAGCCTGTGTCATGTCCACAATGGCGGCTATGGTGTCCCGGTCCAAACGGTAGAGGGTGTGGATCTGCTCATCAGTGAGGTTGAACGGATGTGCTCGGAGGCGTGGGATTGCGGCCTGCCTGCGTGGTGGTAGTGGCTGTGCTGGCGGCCCTTGCTGGCCCTGCCTTGCCCTCCTCCTCCTCCTGCGTCTCCTCCGTGCGGCCGGTTGTAGTTGGTGTTCGTCTTCTTCTTGGAGTTGGAGTACTTGCAGTGCTATCAGGTCCCCCAGGGCCAACATCGCGAGTCCTGCCGGTAGCATTTCGGAGTGTGTGTGGTTGTGGGAGGAGACTGGGTGTGCAATTTATGTGTTTTCAGGCTGCATGGCCTCCACCTGTGGTGATTCATTCCACCTGTGCAAGCTGCTCTCCCCTTTGGCCGAGCACGTCCCGCACACAACGCTGCAATTCGGTAATGGCATCTTGCTATTGCAATCATGTATTTGTACCCGATGGCCGTGTAACATTTGTTGATATGTACATTCGGCTATGGTCCCATTGTTTCACATACAATCTTTGCCGTCGCGAACAGACTTGTGAAGGGTCAGTGGAACGTAGTACTCGAGTAACGGTGGGCCCTCATGCATCACTGTACCGAGTTGCACCGACGGGCGGGGCGTCCCATTTGTGGGTGAAGGCAGTTGCCATTTTCACACACAGCCGCACTAGATTGATTAATTTGTGATTTCAAACGGCCACAGATGCCTTTTCGACGTGATGTTGCAAATGAGGAATTCGAAGGGCGGCGCTTTCGGTTTTCAGCTCGTGGCGAGGAGATGCCCACAGGTCTGACTGCAAATATAACGTTCTATTGTTCAATGTCCTTGAGACAGGGGCCATGGCGAGGAAGCAATGATTGATATGAATAGTTTGGGATGCGCAATAGCGACGTGGGCGATGAGGCCGGACGTTCCCAAATACATGTTACTTCACAACACTGGAATTACGGGCTGGGGCACTGTGGATTTTGCAGGCTGCATAACGCACAGACTCAATGGATATTTCTAATGTCATGTGAGTAAATGTTCTGGCGTTTTTATACCGGGATGAGGGAATGATGAATGGATGCATGGGCAGATGATTTGATACAGAGTTTGCCATGTTCAGGGCTTCTTGGAATCTATCCGCCTCCCCTGCGCTATGTGATGCAGGTCTGCCATAGTGGGACCATCGTCTATCTGGCCTTGTTGAGCCCTCCCTTTCTCGACGCGCCTTCAGACACTTGTGTCCATGCACGTTAACATTCCCATCTGATGGATTCTGTTTTGACAGACGCATGCACAGGTACACTCGTTTGTGATGGTGTTTACACCTCGATATAGATGGTTATGAGTCGCAAGTGGTTTTGGGGTGGTGATGATCCTTTGGAGTGGGCTAGCATGCATATGGCTGTGGATTCAGTGTGATCATTGAAGTGAGTTGTTCGGATGTAGTTCTGATGGCCATTCTGTTCTTTTTCTTTTCTTTTGGTTGACAGGTATCTCCTCCCCTTTTGCCACTGCCATCTGTATGCCACTCCTGCAGATGGCTTTTACTCCCGACACCTGCTGCTTCGTGTTAATCAGTGGAGCAGCATTACGATCTTATGGGACGATCGCCAATGGGCCACATGCCCTTACGCAGTACTAGTGGCTCGGAGCAACATTTCGGCCTTTCAGCTGGACTAGTACCTCCCCATTGGGCCGGCCCTGCGGTTCTGTGCGCTTCCATGTTGCCTTTTCGTACGTGAATGTGGCTCTGTGTACCATGATGGAACAGGGCGTCACACAAGTAGTGGCTGGTCATTTCTTGCGGATGCAGCCCACAATGGTGAAATGTGTTTTGGAGTTCATGGCCTGATGGCTGTATGGCCTTGGTGATTTTGTTGTGCATTAAATTTCTATTCTGATTTGGCCCGTGTAGCGTTCTTCTTTGCAAGTGATGTGGCATATTCCTATTTGGGGAGCGATGTATTGTGAGGAGATCTGCATTGGGTTCCAGCTTCGGAGTTTAGTTGCGTGGTACTGTACTGGGCGCGTTTGCCTACGAAGCCCGTGAGGTCAGGGATGGGGGCTGCCAATATGACTGTTTGAATGTTGTCATGCTCAGGGGCGGGGGATTGGGTTTTGTGTAACAGATGCCGGTCAGCCAGGTGGACTGGTGGAATGATGTGATTTTCGGAATATTGCTGGTCACAGGTGCCTGTGTTTGCGTGCGTTTCTTGGTGGGGGACTGTGGTCATGTCCATTGGGATGGCTTCTGTATTCGTGCCATCTGTGCCCTGCAGCTCCCATTGGCCCCTCTTGTGTTTCATTTGTTCGTTGGCATGCATGGGTGACTTGTACATTTCAATGGTTGCATTGTGACTTCATTGCACCTACGGGGAGTTGTACTTTGTGGGCAGGGAGCGGTGTACAGGCACTTAGTGGGGCCGTTTACGGTTGATTCGCGATGCCGTACTTCTCACCATGGCGGAATGGTACATTCCGCCATGCTTGATGGCGTTAGGTACATGTCCGCTAGGGTCGGAATTAGCGTACCCTTGCGCCATGGTGGTGTTTACGGTTTGGCATGGCGCGCGCGTGCTTGGTGCAGTTGGCGTTGGCGTTCACTACGGTGTCGCTAATGGCTTCGTACTTTGCGGTGACGGGTTATAGTCGCACCGAGCGCTATTCGATGGCGGTATTGCATTTCCGCCATCGTTTTCCGAATTCCGCCAGGGTCATAATGAGGGCCAATATGTTTCCTTATAAACTACTGCCTGTAATATGTTTCAGCAGAACGATCTTGAGCAGCAGATTTTTTTGCTGACCTACCTATTTTTTGTGTGATTAAAACTTGCTATCATTGCAAGGATCTATTGACCTTTTATCCCTTCTGTTTTTTTTTCTTCTGGCTTGCGCATTTGTGCGAACCAGTAAATAAAGTACAGACACAAAACTGAGAAAAATATTGCTCTTTTTATGATTCCTGGGGTATCTACCTTTTGTAGATACCTATATGTATACAATCTTCTATGCAGTAAAAGAAAATGGGTCTCTACGGGGTTGTTGGTAAAACCCACCAGTCAGCAGCGGGTTCCTGGCAAACCCATAACACCCTTACTGCCACTTGAAATCCCGGTGCCACCAGGATATCACAAGCGGTGGCAGTAATGGTTAAGCCCTATTTCCATGCAGTCCAACAGGACTCAACGGAAATGGGGTCACTGAAGCACAGGCACTGTTGCTAATGGTGCTGGTGCTTCAGTGAGAGATGTGCCAGTAGGGGCCTGAAAATCCGGCGGGCCTGGCCGTTACGCCACTGCTTGCACGCAGGAAGCCCCCCTTTTCCAACATGACAGTCCTGCATGTACTGTTGACGTCACATAGGTGGAGACAGAATGCACTGTTGACGTCTCATCCTCATGCACTTCAAGCACCAAAATCAAAGCTACCAACTCTGCTGCTTGTGCTGAAAAATGTGCTGGAAATCTTGCACTGGTTCCTATTTCAAAGCTTTCATTCTCCCCTGCCTTCACCACTGCTGTTCCACTGTGCCTTTCACCAGAGCTATGATCCATCTTTAATGACCCATCAACTAAGAGAGTAGTCTGCCTCCTAGGGCACTTTCCAAAACATGAGGTACATCAACATAGTAATCAGTGTAGGTAACACAATCATGCAAATACTCTCCCTCCTTTAATTTTTCTGCTATGAATCTGGCTGGGTTCACTACTTGACACCTGACAATTTTAATTAATGGATTTGATATAATGACTTCATAGCCAGAAGCTCTCTGTTTTGTCAATGTACTTTTGGGCTTTTCAACAATGACAAAAATAATGTACGAAATATAATGTGACTGAACAGCACATAGTTATGCTGACCAATTTCTCAATTCTAAATGCTGCTGCAGCAAATGCTTGTTTGCATGGGTATAGGCCTCTCATGACAGGATCTAAGATTCCACTGTAGAATGCTAATGACTTGTATCCCATAGAACATTTCTGTACAAGGACAGCCATCATCACTATTCCATTTGAATGTGAAAAAAGAAAAAAAGTCTTCTTTGTAATCAGTAATCCCTAATGTTGGAGCTGTGCTCATTGCTAGTTTCAACTCATCAAATGCATCTATCATCTTGCCTGTCCAGGCTATGTCACTTTTGGCCTGTAGTGCTTCTTTTAATCATTTTAAGATTGGCCTGACTTATGGGCTGTAGTCAACAACCCATGCCCTACAATAATTGCAAAGGCCCAGAAATTGCAGTAATTCTTTCACTGTCTCTGGCCTGCATACTTTCATAATTCCTTCTACTCTTTCAGGTGTCCCTTTCCTCACTTCTTTTCAGTTTAGCTGTCCTATGTGTAGGCCCTCTTCCTGACAATATTGTAGCTTCTCTTTGTCCACTGTGTTCCCTTTTTTTCTTTCCTCTACTCTTTCTCTGTGGTGCTGTAGACTAAGATATCATCCACATATTGGATGACTGCACTGCCAAGTTATACATTCCCTAGGTCCATCTAAAGCACCCTGTTGAATACTGTGGTGATTCAGAGTGTCCCTGGGGTAAATGGGAATGTTGCAATCGAATTCCACGAAAAGTGAACACGGTCAAATATTGTGACTTCATGTAAGAGAATTGAAAATAAGGCATTCTTTAAATCAATCATTGAAAAATATTTAGCTCGACGGGATGTTACATAAAATTGGGGGCTGGATTTGTCACTAATGAACATTCTGCCTGAACAATTTTAAACAAATGCTGTAGATCCTAGATAAATCTCCATGACCCCAATGTTGCCTCCCTCTGGTACAGCCTCCCTGCCTCCCTGAAACTTGAGGAGAAACATCTCTGGTTCCGGAAGCACCTCAAAACCTTTGTATTTGCTTCTGACTTTTCTCCTCCCCTCCCCTGCTGACCTCCTGGCTGAAACTGAATCTGCACTGGTTACCTGGCCAACCTTTGTTCTCGGGCCCAGGTCTCTCCGCCTCCAGTCACACACACACCTGCACTGCCTGCCTGGCAACCCCCGCTCTTGGGAACTGTTTCTGTATCCCTACAGTCCCACTACCAGCACTTGACACCTGATGTCTGCACTTACCTTTGCACATGTCACCTGCAGGCCGTTACTTTACTTATTGCTATTATTCTATGCACATGATCTGCACTGTCCCTCCCCCTTGCCCCTGCACTTTCCCACTTCCCCCATCCCATGCACTTGTGCAATCTAAAAGACACCTGGCCTAGTAGGATCGTTGTCTGTTCTGCCTTTGTTCCCCTTTCCTTGCCTTGTTGCGCCTTGAAACACTTGTGTATAGGCGCGTTATAAATGCCATATCATATCACATCAATGGGGTACACCTGTGGGTTGCATGATGATACTGAAGGCACAAAACCCCTGCTGCACTAGGCAGCGACGGTTTCATAGATACCCTCATCAGATTCTTTTGACAAGGGATACTGTTTTACTCATGGTACAATGGTCCTCTTCTTCAGGTTAATTTTGACTGATGACACTTCTTTTAATAGACCTATGTCATACAGACTGCTGGTCTATAATGAACTTGGTACGTGTGCTAAATCTTCTTGGAGAAAGGATGTTACTTTCCTCACTAATGAGAACCTCTATGGAATCTCCCATTCCTCAATTTGCAAGAGATATGTGAGACTAATGCTAAACCGTCACTTTGTCGCATGAGTCCTCGTCTGTAAACAATTCTTCATCTGTCAAGTCAGTTAGCCTGTGTACCGAGTCAACCACTATTACCGTACAACTGTTACGCTCACCTGGTCTCTGCGGAGGCATTGGGGCACGGTTGTAGCCCTCCCTGAACTTGAATCAACCCTCTTCAGGCCTCAACCTCAGTAGAAAAGCTGTGTGCGGTGGTACGTGGTGATACTGCTCCTGCGTGGAGATAACAGTGTGTGAGTGCACCAATCTGTGATTGTTGTACCTCTCTACATCTCAAACCCTTCACCCCAAAGTACGGTTTCTGTGAGCATATGCCGGCCCATAAAGCTCACCTGTGAATTATGGAAGATAAACTCTCCGTCCTGCTACTTCTTACAGGGGTGTGTCAAATGGGATCTAGTTCATTCACTGATCCCTGATAAGGATTAGTCCAGTCCAACTGCCACTATGCTTCTCCTTATGATTGGTAAGTCTTTCTTGAGCTCTTGTGATGCTATTTGTTCTGTTTAATGTCTTTATATGTTGCTCCTATTTATGACCACAATAATGTCTCTCTTCTGTTTTTTCCCTTAGATGGAAATGCAGCCTCAATGCAGCTGTGAGACGCGAGGCGTGATTGGATGGAAGATGGATGTTACTGCAATGTTTGACAGCAGGTGAGTGATGGTTTAAGGAAAAGTGCAAAGTATGGCGAAGCGCAACCTTAAACTGACTGTTTTTTCGATGTCTAACCTTGTCTTCTGTTTTTTCTTGCAGGCGCTGCTGCCGATGATGGAGCGTGTCGTGCTGCGGTGCCAAGATGAAGATTTCGGCATTGCGGAAAGTGTAAAGATTAATACTTGGTTCGCTGAATAGATGTACAGGTAAGAACAGCTTCATCAGCTGGTAAGTATGCTGGCAGGAAGCAGGATGTCCAGGAAGCAGGATCTTCAAAGGTAAGTCTGACCTCAGGCAACAGTGAGCGTTACGATACTTGCAAGTGCAGAATAACGCGAAGCGTCTGTCTTGAGGAACGGGGCAGCTTATATAGTTGAGATCGTGGGCACGCCCATTAGGGCCGTTTTACCAGCCACAACCTGCCACTCGTAGAGAGTGAGCACGTGCAAAGGCAATCCATTAGCAGCCACACCCAAGAATACACTTAGGGCTGCTTAATGGATGGAATGTTCAAGGTTAATGCATCTGATGTGCTATGTCCATAATAAAAGCTTGTTGGTGTTAAATAGATGCTCTTGTTTACTTTTGTTCATGAGTCTGGCGCCAAAGCCGCCAGGACAGTGTCCACCCAGGTCTCCTGTGCCTTCGACCCCTGCATGCCTGAGCCCCTGACTTCATGACCAAGACAACAACTATTCACCCCTTTGTCACCTGCTTCATGTAAAATCACTCTGTCCCCTCTTACTATGGGTGCTTTTAGCTCAATTGTAATTATCTACCCACATGCCACATCAGTGGGTACTTCTTGTCTGAACAAGAACTTCACGACCATGACAGCACTGCCCCTCAAGGCCCCTCTCAAGAGTGGTTCTCCTCCTAGTCCTGGTTTGGTGGGATTATTGCGATGGAACTGTCTGATTAAATGCGGAGCATGGATGTGTTCACTGGGTTTCCAAGTTCGGTCTTGAGGTCTGTAACCTTTCCAGTCAATTAGGTAATTCAATTTTGATCGAACAACCTTTGAGCCCAGGATGGATCTGACTTCAAATTCTGGTTCTCCATCTATTACTTCAGGCCCTGGCAGAGAACTAAGCTGTGTATTGGACTTCATTGGTTTGAGGAGAGCGACATTAAATACGGGGTGAATTTTCATGTGAGGTGGTAACTCCAATTTCATGGCGACAGGATTGATTATGGACTTTATAGTATAGGGGCCCAGGTATCTTAGGCGTAAAGCTCTTGGCCCCTTCAGGGAAATATATTTGAATGCTAACCACACCTTTTCTCCAATCTGGTAGGCAGGAGCTTCCTTCCGATGTCGATCAGCAAACAGTTTTTATCTTTCCTTAGCCTTGGTCAGATGCTCTGTCGCCTCCTTAAGAACATGAGTGATGGTTTTATGCAAGTTTTTTATGGCTGGCATTTCCAGGGTATCAGGTGGATCAAATATTGATGTCCTCGGATTTCTTCCATGCACAGTGTAGAATGGAGTTTGCCCTGTGCTTGTGTGAGCTGAGTTCTTGTATGCATACCCAGCTATCCAGAGTATATTTTTCCAAGAATCCTCAGACTGTTGCAACACAGAGCTGAGATATTGCTCTAAAGTTTGGTTGGTTAGTTCATTTTGCCCATCAGTTTGAGGTTGATGGCTTGTGGACAACCCGAGATCGATTTTGGCAATCGTACAACACTTTCTCCAAAAGGCAGAAACAAATTGAGTTCAGCGATTAGATACTAATATTGATGGAAATCCATGCAATCAAACAATTTGCTCTAGGAACACATAAACAAGAGTTGACGCAGTTGTAGTCCCTTCAGGGGGATGAAATGGGCCATTTTGGAGAATAAATCCACAACGACTAATATGGTGTTATATCCATTGCAGGGTGGAAGATCTGTGATGAAGTCCATCAACAGGGTATGCCAAGGTGCTGGTGGTACTGTTAGGGGATGTAGTAAGCCAACAGGGTTCTGTTTCTGAGACTTGTGTTGTGCACAGACACCACAAGTTTCAATAAATTGGGTAATGTCTTTTCGCCAGGTTGGCCACTAGTAGTTTTGTTTTACCTTAGCCTGAGTTTTGGCTATTCCTGGGTGTCCTTCCACTAATGAATCGTGGTAATTTGTGATGATTTGCTTTTGCAGTTCTTGGTCTTGGACATATAATCGTCCTTGGAAATATGGTAGATTGCCTTCGATGGCGTACTTGTCACATTTTAACAGCCATTCCTGTTGTGTTGATTGATCCATCAGGGATTGCAAACTGGTTCTTTGGTCATCCCCACACGTGGTGGCAGCTGTTCTGGTTTGAATCCTTTCCTCAGGAATTATGGCCACGGGATCCGATGCTGTAAAAGCCTCTTTTTCTTCACTCATGCGTGATAGAGCATCTGCTTTCCCATTGCCTACTCCAAGTCTATAAGTGATAATAAAATCGTATTCTGCGAAAAAGAGAGCCCAACAAAGTTGATGCGAGGATTGTGCTTTGGCAATTTTCAAGTATTGCAAGTTACGGTGGTCCGTGATGAAGTCAATGTCTCCAGCCCTTGAATGCTGCTTTAATAGCCAGTAATTCCTCATCTGTGATTGTGTAGTTCAACTTGGTGGCTGAAAATTTGCAGGACCAGAATGCAACGGGGCGTAGTTGTCCAGTTTCAGGGTCTCGTTGTGTAAGTACTGCTCCCATGGCTATTTTTGAAGTATCTGTCTCAACTATGTAAGGTAGGTCTGGTATTGGGTGTCGAAGGACTGGTGCTGTAGTGAATGCTAGTTTCAACTTCTGGAACGCTTCTTCAGCTTCGCTCGACCAATGGAACTTTTGATTTTTCTTTAACAAGGAGGTCATTGGATGTACAATTTGTGAAAACTCAGGTATAAACCGATGGTAAAAGTTGGTGAATCCAAGCAAGCTTTGCACTCCTTTCATGGATGTTGGTGAGGGCCATTGGAGGATTGCATCCACCTTTCGTGTATCCATATGTACGCCTTGTGGTGTGAGGATAAAACCGAGAAACACAACCTCGGTTACATGGAAAAAACATTTTTCCAACTTGGCATACAATTGGTGTTGTCGAAGCTTCTCTAAGACTGCCTGGACATGGACTACATGTTGTTCCATGGAATTTGAGTAGATAAGAATGTTGTCAATGTAAACAAGAGCGCAAACGTCCAGTAGTTCACAGAGTACATAATTCATAAAGAATTAGAACGCTGCGGGGGCATTGCATACCCCGAAGGGCATGACTTGGTATTCAAAGAGGGCGTACTTCGTGCGGAAGGCCGTTTTCCACTCGTCTCCCTCTTTTCCTCTTACAAGATGGTATGCTCCTCTTTAATCCAGTTTTGTGTACATTTGAGCATGTTTCACTTGGTCAAGGAACTCTGGTATAAGTGGTAAAGGATATTGATTTTTTACTGTGATCTGATTAATGGCTCTATAGTCGATGCACGTTCTTAAGTCCCCCTCCTTTTTAGGCACGAAGAATAAGGGCGAGGAGGCAGGTGACTTGGACGGGCGAATGAAACTGCTCACCAGGTACTGATCCAGGTAAATTCTAAGATTTTGATTTTCCTGTTCTGTCAGAGCGTAAATTCGGCTGCAAGGGATCTGGGCTCCAGGTACAAGATCTATTTGACAATCGTAGGGTCTGTGTGGGGGGCAGAACGTTGGCTTGGTCTTTTTTGAAGACATCCTGGTAATCCTGGTATTCAAGAGGTAAGGAGCTGATGAGGCCCAACACGATTCCTTTCTTTGGTTTCAGATTGGTGTCATCTTTTTTGTAACATGTGTCGGCACAATCATGAGGATATGTCAGAACTCGTTTTCGCCAGTCGATCCTAGGATTGTGGGTCTCCAGCCAGGACATTCCCAATATCATCTGGAACTGAGGAGCACCGATGAGATTGAAAGTAATGTCCTCTTGATGCCTGTCCTGACACAGAAACTTGACTTTCTCTGCATATTGTGTCACCGGGCCGGATGATAGCTGATAACCATCCACAGCAGTGAAGTTTTCCAATTTCTGCTTCTGTCAGAGAAGAAGGCTTATTCAGAGAGCCAAATCTTGGTCAATGTAGTTACCCACAGCTCCAGAATCAATATATGCCTCCAAGGCATGTATTTTTGATGGTTGCTTGTGATTCACCAAAAGCACTGGAAGGACTAGATGTGAGGTCTGCACAGATTCCTTTTTCATGCTCGACAAGCGGACCCCTACACTTGCCGTGCATTGGCATTTCCCGAGTTCTGTTCTTCTTCTTCATCAGTTTCATCTGTTGCCCCAACCGTTTTCTTGGGTCACGGAGGAAGTGACCTGCTTGTCCACAATATAAGCAAAGCTGTTGTTGTCTTCTTTTTTCCCTTTCTGCTTTGGTAAGGGGACTTGGTAATCCACCAATTTGCATTGGCTCATACTGTTCATGTGGTTTAGTCTGATTCTCATGAGGTTGTACGTAAACTGACCATTCCTCTGATGTAGCTCGATCCATTTTCTGATTCTGCAACCTATGATCGAGTTGCACCGTCAGATCTATGTAGTCCGCACACCCCTCAGGGGGATTCACCACTTGGGCCAACACATCCTTAAGTTCTCCATGTAATCCTCAGTAAAAGAGTGTAGTCCTCTTCTCTTCTGGCCAGTTGGTCAGTGCTATGAGATGATTGAAGGTTGCAATATAGGTTAATAGATCTCGACTCCCTTGTCTGAGTGACAACAACTCGTTGTCCAGAGCTTGTCCTTGAGTATAATGGGCAAACAATTTCTCCATCTCATGTTGGAAATTCCCAAACTTCCAGAGTAAAGGGTCCTCTTGATTTACCAAAGGTATAGACCAGTCCGCTGCACTACCTCTTAAATACGAGAGTACAAACGCCACTTTGGCTTGGTCATTAAAGGCTCCTGGTTTGCACAAGAAATGAAGGCAACATTGGTTCATAAATACAGAAAACTTGTTTGGGTTGCCGATGAAGTGTTCAGGAGGGGCTATAGGCACTGTTCCTGGAAGAACCACATGAACCGGTGTTGATTGTTGTAGTGTGGAAGAATGAGAAGAATGGGTCACTCCAGGCATTGGAACCTGTCCTGCTTGTGCTTGTAGCGTTTGTCTTGCCAATTCGTCAGTTCTTTCTCGAGTTACAATAAGATCCCTCCGTAATGCATTGGTTTGCTTTCTTGAAGCATGTACTTCAGCCTGTAATTCCCCTAGTAAGAGGGCTAACTGATCTGTTTCTGAAGTTTCCATAATGCCCAGGCACAGAGTATTAGAGGCTTCATGTTCTGGAACGGTCACCCGGCTTCTGCGGAGGCGTTCGGGCATGGTTGCAGCCCTCCCTGAACTTGAATCACCCCCTTCAGGCCTCTCCCTCAGTAGAAAAGCTGTGAGCAGTGATACGTGGTGATACTGCTCCTGCGTGAAGATAACAGTGTGTGACTGTGCCAATCTGTGATTGTTGTACCTCTCGAACCCTTTACCCCAAAGTACGGTTTCTGTGAGAATACACCGGCCCATAAAGCTCACCTGTGAATCATGGAAGATAAGCTCTCCATCCTGCTACTTTTGGCAGGGGCACGTTGAATGGGATCTAGTACCTTCACTGATCCCTGAAAAGGATTAGTCTAGTCCAGCTGCGACTATGCTTCTCCTTATGATTGGTAAGTCTTTCTTGAGCTCTTGTGATGCTGTTCGTTCTGTATAATGTCTTTATACGTTGCTCCTATTTATGACCGGAATAATGTCTCTCTTCTGCTTTTTCCCTTAGATGGAAATGTGGCCTCAATGCTGCTGTGAGAAGCGAGACGCGGCCGGATGGAAGATGGATGCTACCACAATGTTCGACAGCAGGTAAGTGATGGTTTAAGGAAAAGCACAAAGTATGGCGAAGCACAACCTTAAACTGACTGTTTTTTCGATGTCTAACCTTGTCTTCTGTTTTTCCTTGTAGGAGCTGCTGTCGACGATAGAGCGTGTTGTGCTGAGGTGCCAAGATGAAGGTTTCAGTGTTACGGAAAGTGTAAAGATGAATACTTGGTTCGCCGAAGAGATGTACAGGTAAGAACAGCTTCCCCCAGTTGTTAAGTATCCTGGCAGGAAGCAGGATGTCCAGGAAGCAGGATCTCCAAAGGTAAGTCTGACCTCAGGCTACGGTGAGCGCCACGCTGCTTGCAAGTGCAGAATAACGCGAAGCGTCTGTCTTCAGGATCGGGGCAGATTATATAGCTGAGATCGTTGGCACGTGCATTAGGGCCAGCTTACCAGCCACACCCTGCCACTCCTAGAGAGTGAGCACGTACGAAGGCAATCCATTAGCAGCCACACCCAAGAATACACTTGGGGCTGCTTAATGGATGGAATGTTCAAGGTTAATGCATCATGCTTAAAGGATGGAATGTTCAAGGTTAATGCATCTGAAGTGCTATGTCAACAATAAAAGCTTTTTGGTGTTAAATGAATGTTCTTGTTTACTTTTGTTCATGAGCCTGTTGCCAAAGGCGCCAGGACAGTGTCCACCCAGGTCTCCTGTGCATGCAACCCTTGCATGCTTGTGCCCCTGACTTCAAGACCATGACAACTATTCACCCCTATGTCATCTGCTTCATGTAAAATCATTCTGTCCCCTCTTACTATTGCTGCTTTTAGCTCAATTATAATTATCTTCCCACACACCATATCAGTGGGTACTTCTGGACTGAACAAGAACTCTGCTGGTAACCTCAATACTTTGTCTCATATTCATGGAAGCCATGACAACAGCACATGTACTCCATAAAGGAATACGTCAGTGTTTAGTGCACTCCTCACTGTGCTTTTTGACAATAAAATGCTGTAATGATGTTATGAATTCTTGTGCATTTACATAATGGATCCCTGTGGATTAACTTTTTATTTCCTTTGTCCGTAAACAAGATTGTCATGTTTAGTTTACTCATCAAGTCTCTCCCCAATATGCTAAATGGTATCTTGCGAGAATATAATACTGGGATAGACATGTCGTGTTCTCCTATGGTAATAGGTAATTTGTCTGTGAAGGAACCATAGTCGTCGACCAAGAAAACACTTGCATGTCCATAGAAATGCATGGCATTGGGATTTTGAATCTCTAACACAAGATTGAGTCCCCCCTCTCTAACAAGAAGGAAAATGCTTTGTCACCTATGTTTTGCTTGATTGTTCTACCCTTCTCCCCTCCCCATCCGCCTCCAGCCTACCTCTGTAGGAGTCTGTCCTGATACATTCTGTTTTCTCCATCACCGTCTTGTGAAGAATGCTGGATTTGACTTGTATGGACTTCATTGATTCACAGTGCGTAACCCTTTCTCAACTCTCATGCTGGGCTTCCTTTGCATCTTGTACTCATGGTGGCCCTGAATCATGCTGTTCCCATCTTCATCTTGTATCCTGGCTTGCAACTTTATGTGTTACTACTGACTTCTGCAATTGTGTTTGCTCTCCCCTCTTGCTTCTCTACTCTTTTTGACTGCTTACTCTCTGTTCTCTCCTCCTCTCCCATTCTCCTTCTTCCTATCTCCTCCCTACCTCCCCTTACTTTCTTCTAGCAACTTACTCTATCGGATTTGTCCCTGGACCTAGTTTGATAGCAACCTCGTCTGTCTCCTCCCCCCTCCTCTTATTTGTTTATTTTCCACCCCCACCCCTCCAGCACTATCTGAAATGTTGTCAGGCCTAGTATGATAGTCGCTTGTTTTGTTCCTCCCCTCCCTTTCTGCACCCCTCTCCCTCACCTTTTGTTTTTCTCCGGCTCTACCAGAAATGTTGTCAGGCCTAGTACAGTAGTCACCTGTCTGTTTTCATTTCCTACCCACTCTCCCCATCCCTTACTTATCTATGTCTTAGCTCATGCCCTATCTGAAATGTCGTCAGGCCAAGTACGATAGTTAATTTCACATCCTTACTGTTCATGGCCTGTAAGAATGTAATTGTATTTTCCCTTGTTCCCTCCCTTTCCTTGAAATGTTTTGAAACACATTGTGTAAAGGTGCTATATAAATAAACTATCATATCATATCATATCATATGGTCACCCCAACCCTTGGTTCCTCTTGTGGGTCTTTTGTAAACAATAGGATGGAACACACCATGTTGTTCTGTGGGCTGTCCTATTGTTCATCCATGTTCAGTCCCATACCAGTGAATGGATTCCCTCCCACTACTCCACACCCCATATTCTAGGTGTAGATGTCTGTGATAATATGTTTTCCTTTGACTTTGCCACTGTGTTCTGTTCTGCTGGTCCCTGTGCTTGCATTGGTGCTTGCTGTGTCTGAGGTTGCATTGTCTGTTGCGTCTGCTGTATTTGTGCCCCTGGTGTCTGATACTGTGTGTGATCTTGAGCATAATCTTCTGGTGGTTCTGTGCTATACATTGGGGATATGCTGACTCCCCTCTTGATATGATATGATACATTATTTATAACCCACTTAATACTCAGAGGTTTCTAAGCACGGACCCGGGAACAAACCTGTGTTGCTTCGTGCCATCTTGCTTCCAAGGCGAGCACGTTGCCCTGAGCTATCCTTCCGAGACAATGCTTGTGTCTGCAGGTTGCCAATTCTGTTGCACTCCTATTCTACTTCTGCATACATGTGAAATATGCCCTATTTCCCCACATGTCCAACGCTGTTGTGGAGGTCTGCTGAATTGTGGTTGCCATCCATTAAACCCTTCTCATTGCAGAGCTTGGAATCCAACCCTCTACCTCTGGGTACAAACCCTAGTTCTCAGAGATAATAATTATACTCTCCTCTTCCTGCTAAATGTTTGTTAATACTTGGCTGTGTTTGTTGTGCTCCTTGTGCATTATAACGTTCTCCCCCACTTGGCAACAGTGCTCCTTCCACTCTCTATTTGTCCAGCTTTCTCTGGACAACTTTGCCTCCTCAATCTTCTTAGCTGCAACTTTCTTTCGGTCCTTCTCTTGTTTTAATCGACAATGGTAGACAATAGTCAATTGTATTTCTGTCAATGGTTTTTCTTCCATTCCCACAATCTTTCTCAGCTGTCTCTGCACTTCTTCTGGAAGTCCCTGACGTAAAATGTGGTAAAAAATTGTTATGTTTTTGTTCCATGGTTTGCTAGTCTCTAGTCTCCATTTCTCTTGCATGTCCTGTATTTATGCAGCCAAATATTCGTCTTCTCCCATTTTATGGGTCATAATTGTACTCATATCTGATGAGTGTGGGTACTGTACTCTAAGCCCTCTCTAAATATCAGCTCAACAATAATTAAAAGGCACTCTGTCAAGTTTGGTATTTTTTGAAGTCACCCCAGGATACCCTGCTTGCCTCCAAATGCCACCTGACTGCTCTCCCAATATAGCAGCAGAGAGCCCTTTCATGAAGCCAACTGCCTATGTCAATCATCCTTTCCAACTCAGAAATTCATTTGCCTACTCCTGATGTGAATGATGGTAGCTTAAAAATTAAATGATTTATCTCTTTGGGCATGGGATATATTGTGGCAGTACTTCCCCTTTCTCTAAAGAAAACAAATTGTGTTAGCCCAGTACTACCCCCCAATGCATCCACACCCTTTGTCTTCGTCACCTCATCTTTCATGCTAACTCTCTTCTGTCCCTGTAGATTTCTCAGTCTATTCACATAGGGTGTTTGTCCTTCTAAACTATTTGACCATGCCTTCGGGCATCCTGCGTATTCAATAGGTGCTGATCTTATCACTGGTTCCTCTATCTCGGCCTACGCTACCACTCCCTATCTGTGTAGTCCTCACTCTTGTCGTCCTCAAAAATGTTATCCTCACTATCTTCATCCTCTTTATTCTTTCTATCTTCAATATCTAGTCTTCCAAGTGGATATAACCTATATGTCCTAGTCATTACCTCTTCCAATAAATCCCTTCCTCCACCTTGTGGGGACCCTCCCCTAGTCTCCCTTATATTGTTGCCATCTCTACTACTCCTGTACAGATTGCCAATATTCCATTGTATAGTTTCTTCCTCTTCTTTTTCTGGAAGCATATACTTTTTGATGATGTCTTCAACTTCCTTTCGGCACCTCTCCCTACTTCTTTCCTCATCTCCTTGTTTTTCTCTTTCCCACTCTTTTTCTTCTTTTCATTCTCTTTCCCTATCTGCATCTCTTAGTTTATTTCTTTTCCTTTCTTCTTCCCGTCTCTTTTCCCTCTCTCTGTCTGCCTCTCATCGGTTTTCCTTCTCCCTTTCTTCTTCATTCTTCTTCTCTTTCCCTCTGTTTCTTCTCTTTTTGCTCTCTTTGTTCCTCCAACCTTTTCTCTTCTACATCCTCCATTCTTTCTTTGACGTCCCTTACTTTCTCTCTAGAATCATCAATGCCTTTTCCATCCAATGTAAGCATTATTTACCTTCCTATCCATTCATTTGGTACAACTGCTGTCTCGTCCCTGTCATCTTGCCTGCCTCTCTCTCTCTGAGTGTGTTCCTTGGCTTCTGTTAATTTTGCTTGCAAGCCGCAACACTTTTCATATTCTACATGTGTGGACACTGGTCATTGTTTGCCTGTTTTCTCTGTACTTACAATATCTTCACTACTGTATATGTGCGATTAGTATAACCTACTACTGCTTTTAATGCTTGTAATGGATATAATCCTTGTGCGGCTGAGGACGGTCACTGCTCTGGTGAGGAGAAGGAGGTGCCTGGGGTGTTGTACACCCTTCGTCATGCTGGTTAAGCATCCATTCTTTCATATCTGGCTGCCACACATTTTCCCCGAACATCATTCATAACTGGAGTATACCTAGTTAATTCTTTAACATTTTGCCCTTATAAGTAGCATTTAGATAGATGCACATGCGTTGCAGTACTGTCTTCGTATGAGTGCGTGGCCAGGGCACAAACATTTTGCCTGCAGTTTCTTTAAACAATTATGTATGGTACTTAACTACTTTGTACTTATATCTGGCCAATGACATATAGTTGGGGTGTCTCCCATGATAATAACTCAAAAACACAATTTACCAATGATCACCAACTTTAGTTCAATTTTCGTTGACCTTTTTTACTCCTTTACACACCCCTCCCCACAATACTTCCCCAGAAAGTAGCATAGCCTTTGTCTCTCTCTGATACCAGACATCCTGTGACTCTCAACCCTTCAGCGTGGTCCCACAAACACCACTCAAACTCTGAGCAGCCCCAACTGACTGCTCCTGCACCAGACCACACTCCTCGGTCCACAACACCACTTCACGTCCTCCACAAATATACAATAAAACACTTCAACAAGACCTAAACTATCTTGCAAAATAATGCTGGCACTAGCAATGATTACACCAATACAATTCAGCTGTCAACACACTCACTGTGAGGGATCCATCTCTTTTCATAACTGCCCGTAATGAGGCTTACCACGTGATCTTCCGGAAACTTATCATAGGTTATCTTTTGTTCATTTTCTTATTTATTCACAAAACCCACAAACCCCTCCTTTTTTTGCTATGCCTATGCCGTAGTTACTTCTACAGATCTACTGAAGGTCTACAGCATTGAGTGGTCCCAATCAGCCTTTTGTCCTCCATGCTCCATGGGGCCGCCTGCGGGGATCAGACAGGACTTCTCTTTAAAAGGGAACTCCTGTTGACCTCTCTCTGTTGCACGTAATCCCGCTCTCCACAGGTCACCTCCACAGTCCTCGGCACACAGCAGGGACTCCTCGACCATCCGACTACAATTAGCCAAACCTCTTCTTCTACCATATGTTAAGGTGGCCGAAAAGTTCTAGGTAAACCCAGAGGAAACAGAGTCAATCCAAACCAGACTCAATGACAAAGTAGACAAAGTGAACAGCAAAACCCGTTATACACATTGAAACAAAGCTTGGACAGCATACAAGCATTCAAATTGTTTTGCTATCCACACACATGTCAAAAACAATTAATTAAGTACTGCAAATAAGTCATCAATGATTTCATAGTTTATTCTCAGTTCACAAAACCTATAGGGAATGGGGATAGGTTAGTGTGTTTGACTACACATTGATTCCGTACAGGTTAAACATTTTCACTGGGTTACACATATCTGATGGCTCCACTTGGAACAGCCCTATACTAATAAAGGTTAAACTACATCATCTTCACAACAAGGGGTTGGTTGGCACATTGCTTATCAACATTGGACACTTAGCAGGTTGTCAGGATATGATCCAGACTTAGAGAAGGAGGAGAGAGGCCCATGGAACATTCTTCCTCTTATTAAAAGTTACCATCCCTCATTCTCAGGCATGAGATTGGGCAATACCTTTGTGCTTTGCCTTGTGTGGCATCTCATGTTTACGTGCTTGTTTAGGGAGTACGGTAGGTATCCTATCTGTGTTTGCTTTTAATGAACGGCTAGTGTTCTCCAATTATCGGTCACATGCAATGGGACTGTGTTTGGAATATATTTACCTTCTATTTATTGAGATTTTAGATAATATTAATGTGTGTGTCATGTTCTCTATTACCACTGTGGACACTCTTGAGTTACTCTTCATGGAATCTTTTGGGTTACTGTTCTAGTACACCTGGCTAACAAAGGTTGTTAGTTTTCTTCTCGAACTTTAATTAATCTGGAAGTATACTGTTTGCATCTTGGGAACTTCTATCTTGTGCCTTCATTTTTCTGTATCAATCCTCCCTAGTTTCACTTTAACGGTGGCACTAAATGCCAGATACTGTCTGAGCTCGGCACCAATATATATTATGTTGATTTAGCCTTTTGAGATTTTCCAAGGCTTCGAAGCCTCTGCTCATTTAGAGATGTGCTTTGGCTTACATTTTTACGAAAATGGCTGCTTTACTGCACTCTTTTTTCTATGTTAGTGAGCTTCATTCACATATTGCTCATGTTGTATTCACCTTATACATTGGTCATGTTAGTGTTCTTCATGTCCGTGGATGCTGTGTTAATTTCCTTCATGTCTAAATTCATATAGTACCTATTGGTCATGTTCTTCATGTGGAATGCACATTTGCTTTCTGTCTAGTGCATGCGTTTCTACTGTTACAAAATTAGTTAGAATGCTTTTGCCGTCTTCAGTTCACATTGTTTCCAAACCCTGCTGTACCTGTGGTTGATAAGGGCAGAACGGCTGTATTAGTGATTAATGTCTCATCCCTTTGACATATTGGTGTGATAGAGGGGCAGAAGCTATGGATGACATATTCATCTGCCTCCCAACAGAGCTTTGCAGATTGGGCAGTCACCAGGTTCGGGTTGACGGTTGAGCATCGACAGTGATCGAGCTGGCACCAAGATGCATAGGCAAGTACATTTTTGTGGAGGTTCGTAGTTCGTGATTCGTGAGAAAAAAGGGTCGAGTCAATTGACTTACAGGATCAGTGATGAAGAGGCGGGTGCTTCAGACGAAGACACGAGCAATGCAAGGCAGTGGTACTTCATTAGTTCGAGCCGAGGCAACGACACACAGACAAACAGCAGTTTGAAGAACAATGAACACCAAAGGGATCGTTAACGGTTCCTGATAGTTTTTCAGTGTTGAACACAAATCACAGTTTACAGTGGGTCGACATTGAAAACAGCGATCTTGTCTGTTTGGTCCACCAGGTGCTGCGAGTTCCACTGCAGGGTTTCAAGGGCCAAAGTTGCTTTTTTCTGGCTCCCAACAATGGGAGAGGCTTACACACATCTTGCAACGTGGTGAGTTATGTGGCATCAGGGTGGCTGGAAAAGATGCAGGCTTTGGTCTAGCAGAAGAGCTCACTGTGTATGCTACCAGGGGATGGTTAGTGGGCAGAGCTCTCCTCTGACTTGGAACGCCTGATATCTCCTCACAACTGGAGGACTTGGATTCCAGAGATGATTCAAAGAAGTGGTGTGTGACCCGTTCTTTTAAAGGTGGAAGTCCACGGGTCACTGGACTAAAGCTAGCCTATTTAGGGGTCCAATCCCTGCTCTAGAAATGAGTGGGCTTTCCCTTCTGACATGATACCCAAATTACTTTGTGCTGCAGCAAGTGGAGGGGACAGGGAAGAGAGAGAGCAAGAGAGAAACAAGTTAGAAGAATCGCTCCCAAACTGTACTGTGGGATGTCTCAACCCACTGCTCCAGGCCCTGCAACATTACTGTGCATTGCTGGCAGCAGAAACCTCAGAAATGGCCACTTGAAAGCATGCTACTCGCTAAAAATCACCAGAAGTGTGCCGTAAAAATCTGAAAAATAGGCCACCATTCACTTTTGCCTATGTCAGTGGGAACACAGGAGACCTATGCCAAAACCCATCATTTTGCTGCCCACAGAGCAAAATCATGGCAAAAGAAACGCAGAGTTGTTTTAAAAATCTGTTTTTATTGGTTGTCAAAATTTCAAAAATCATGCCTCACAAACCACACAAAAAGATCCAACCTCCTTGTTGGGTGCTGAACATCATTCTACTTCGAGAATCCACATAAATACAATGTCAGCAACAATCATATGTTATCAGAACAAAATCCTCTTTTAAAGATACTTGATGGAAAGAAAGCTGTCAAAAATGGGTGTAGTACCGTTACTCACCTCTGTCAGAAGCCGGCGATTTAAAACGTATTGGGCCTCATTACGACCCAGGCGGTAAGTTACCGCCTGGGTCGTACCCTTACCACCTTGCTGGATGGTGGATTTACCGTCCCATTCCAAGGTGAGTGGGGCGGTAAATCCCCATTTCCCATTTTACCCTTCCCCATTCCCATTTTTGCCCCATAGGGCATAATGGGAGTGGGGAAGGCGCTAATTACGCCACAGTAAATTACGGTGGCGTAATTAGCACCATGGTCCCTTGGCGCCATGGATTTTAACGCCTGCAAAAAGCAGGCGTTAATATCACCATGGCGCTAACGGACCTTGTAATCAGGCGTAGAGGGTCGGCGCCGTTTACGCCTGATTCGTAATGAGGCCCATTATGTGTAAAGTAAACATTGAACTCAAACTATGCCAAAGAAGAGATTTCCATCAAAATGCCATATAAGAGTGCCACACATTGATTTTCATGTTGAAAAAGGACTGGAAGTAAAGATGGGTTTGCTTAATTTAAATTTATAAATGTATTTCTTTCACAAGGAATTATGTTACAATTGACCAGAAGGTAACATGATTCAGTTAAAACTTCCAAGAGGCCTTCTTCCCATGAGAATTTCACACCTGGTTCATTCCCACCAAAAGGAGAGCATTTTGCATTGGCATGTTAATTAGAAAGGGAAGAGATTTCCCCTGCTGCCCAGACCAAGAAACAATGGATTCCTTGGGCTAAATAGGAATGCTAATTCGGGTGTGACTGACAACAAACTGCTCTGGCAGGAAGGCAGGCCATGTGACCCTCTGACTCAGCCCAGCTCTGGAGGCGGGCCAGACTGAAATTGTTGATTTGACATTGGATTAAATATATGTTTTAGAAAAATGCTTATAGAAAAGTGTACTGAACTGACAAAAATATGAAACTTAGATTGTTAAAATGAAAAATGCGCTCACAGTTTAAGACTAAGATGGAATCTGTGCGATGTTCTGAGACTGAACCCCAGAAATTATTCATATTGTAGCCATGGTGTTTATTTTAGGAACATGAAAGATTACAGGAATGTGCCCAGATGGGATATGCATGCATGTATAAAAATTGGTGCATAACTAACATTGAGAAACCCACCAAAAGTGCAAAAAAGTGTCATTTATGAACCGCAGCTCGTAGGAAAATAGAGACCAGACTCTAGAACCAAACTCTAGAACTTTGAAGCAGGGAGGCATAACCCAAGAAGCTGAACCCTTTTTCAGCAGGCCTCAGAATCTTTTGCAACCTGATTCTAACCCCTAAACTTCCAAGGGGCACCAAAAAATACAACGGCCTGGCTGAGCTGTTTTGCTGTTCTAGCTAAGAACCCTGTGCTAGAACCAAGATCCAGACCCGCAGAGCAGAGCTGTAACCCAGAACCCGTCAGATTCAGCCCAAGAGGCCACGCAGACCAGAGGGCCTTGCTGAGAGCAGAATCCAGTGCCTGAGACCTGTCCGGTGGTGAGAGAATCCCAGCCAAACCTTTGACCATATCTTTTGACGGGTCCATTCCATTCCAAAGCCATAGGAGTGAGTATTTAGTCTAGAACTGTCTTTAGTCATCTCTTAGTTTAAAGTAATCCTATTCAATCCATTTCAACCTGTCCAGAACTGCATTATAGAATCTGTGTCCATCCTGAATTCTTCTCATTATATTGTGTATGATAACTGTAGCGATAATCATCTATGCACTGATATTTTGAAGAAAGTCAAGTGTTTTGGTGCACAACAACCAGAGTGGAAGCCGCCCTGGTCTGGTGGTTGTCCCGTAGGGTATCTTGTACTTTCATAGCTCCTTAGTATAAATCCATCTTGGTTCTGAATCTTTAAAGCGCAATCTGTCATTTTGAAATCTTGACTCTCTTTCTGAAAAATCGACCTTCACAAAAACCATTCCAATTCCTTATAGTTTGTCCGTAATCGCGTTTCCCGCATGCAAACAAGTTGCAGCGAATTTGCAATTTTACTCAATTTTACTTCATGTAAAATAGCTGTTTCATGTTTTCAACTTCTGAATTTCGTTTTCCGTCTGCTAATCATTCCACAATCATTGCTAGTGTTTCCCTGAACTTATCCAAAGCAACTCTCACTAGTGCTCAATTACCTTTAGCAAATTAAAATCATTTTAGCATTTTCCCATTTATTGCAAATCACATTCAAAAGCATTTTGACCTGTTTTTAAAGCATTCCTGTTCTATCTAAGCTTGCTGGGGGGAAGTGGGATTGAAACGGAAATTGTGGATTGTTATTCCTGATACCTGTGTGCCCTCATTCCATCTCTCCATATTGCATGGTGGGTGGGGGTGAGTAATAACAGGGGGAAGAGTGATCATATTGTCTTTTGATTGAAGTCATGTCAAGTTTTACTTCTGTGTTGCATTTCTTCCTATCATTGCAATCTCTTGAACCCATACAAAGTATTCTCTGCTAGATTAATCCGCCTATTCCTACTCCTAATTGATTAAAGAGATTGTCGATATTGTAATATTACCCATTGCTGATCATTGTTCATATTCATAAGTGTGATATTGAGATATTATTCATATTCATGAAAGTATAATCTCTATATTGTTCAATTTTTCAAATAAATCTTTTACTTTGCAAAACAAACCTATTTCTTGGTTCAGTGAGACCGGGGGAATTCAAAGAGAGGGGTGTTATATAAGGGTACATCATCCAGAATTAAACGAACTTTGACATCAAAATATATAAATAAGGGTTTCCATTGGGCATCCCATACCAGGCATTGACTTAGTTGGAGTGCCGGATTGAAATCACTTACAGTACAGATGTCTCCTTGGCTGCACTAACCCCATCCCCATCCCTCCTCTATGGAATCAAAGGCCTTTAGAAATACAACACCCTAGTGTGTGGCCTTTCCCTTTGTGAATTGGTGTGCTCTCTGATTCCTGTTCCTAGGCCAGCTTTCTGTACAGTTGCTGTTCCCGGTGAAAGGATGTTACCTGCCATTGCAAATCAACAAAGAGAGGCAATCCCCCAAGGCTACAGTCCAGCCATTGGGCAGGCAGGAGAGGCCTTGTCTGGAACAAATACAGATAACACCTCCACAGCTGAACTGGGCCCACAGGGCTGAAACTTGCATAAATAACAATTTAATATGACTAGCATAAATAACTATGAGAGATGCTGACCACAATACCCTAACTGAAGTATGGCTCATGTTTTCAGTTTACCATTCTACTGCAGTTTTTGGAACAGGGGTGCATATCTTAAATGCAGCCCCTGTGCTGTAGAAACGTTGCTATCACTGCAGCTGTCAAGATGGCACCTGTGACCTCTGAACATGTTCTGTGCCACTGGTAGAGCAGGTGCTGCAAATCAGTATACTGATGCAGCAGGACACAAATACACACTATGCTTTGGCATGGAGCATATGAAAGGGGAATCTGATCAGCAGATTACCCTTTCAGAGATGGAATTACCCACATCATTTTATTATTTAATACAAATCAGAAAAGCCAGGGCCTTCACACCATTGTCAGATAGGAATTCATCACAGATCCCCTTTAGTTTTACTCTCTGTTTTGAGAGAAATAAAACTGCATGTGCTTTGAAGGCAACATTTCATAATAGATTCCAATGGACTCTGCTTGATTATTAGCAGGTGCTAAACCAAGGCGTATTCCATTGGAATGTTTGGTTTTATGTGTAAAACCAGGTGCCCGTCTGAGACGAAGGAGGTAAGCAAAGAGGAGATGCTATCTCAAAATGTCTCAATATAGAGCTGGAGAAGAAAATGAAAGCGTAAAATAAATGTTTACGCTTTCTATTCCTACAACGCTCACTACAAAAAGACAAATGTGCTACTAGGGCTGTGCTGACTTCCCAGCAAAATGCTAATTTTAGAGAAGAAATTCTAATTGCTACTTACACATATGCAAATGACTAGAGCATCTGTAAGCCACACCTGGGGAACGCAGAGGGCATGGATGTTATAACAAATACATACAGAAGTTAAAAGTGTAGATTTGAAAAATAAAACAAGCCAATAAATTAACCCCGCTTTTCATTTGGCTGAAGGTAGTACATTTAAGGTGTGAAAGTTCCAATTAATTGTAATGCAATTTTAGTGAAACAAAATCACAAAGACACCAACAGGAATTATTAACATCCAGGAGACAGATTACAAAAACATTGCACCGGTGTCAGTGCAAAATTGCTCAGTATTAGCACTAGGGCAAAGTTTGCCCTATTTCTAAAAACATTGGGCCTCATTACGACCCTGGCATTGGACCATGGTGCTAATAGCACCATGGTCCATGCCGGTAACTTACCGACTCCGCCATGGCGGAATGGGGAATTACCGCCCCATTCCGAGGTTGGCGGGGCGGTAATTCCCCATGCCGCCATGGCCCTTCCCCATTCCCATTTTTGCCTGATAGGGCTCAATGGGAATGGGGAAGGCGCTAAGTACGGTGCCGCAAATTGCGGCTCTGTACTTAGCACCAAGGTCCCTTTGCGGGTTGGTTTTTAACGCCTGCAAAAAGCAGGCGTTAAAGTCTCCAACCCGCAAAGGGACCTCGTAATCAGGCGCTAAGGGATTACCGGTACAGGTACCCTTACCGGTACCGGTAATCCCTTAGCGCCAGGGTCGTAATGAGGCCCATTGACACCATTGCACCATGACAAGTGAAGTTTGGCATGGTATTAGAAGTTGGGCAACATTGCACTAGTGCAATAAATACACATTTTCACAGCATTTTTACACTAGTGCAAATACTGAATGGTATTAGCAATAGGGAAAACTTTGTCCTCAAGCAAAAATACATTGAATTTATACCACGGGGAACAGCACTTGTCATGGTGCACTGGTTTTCTAATATGTTCCAGTGTTTTTAAAAATAAGGTAACATTTGCCCTAATGCAAATGTGCACTGGTGCAAAGTTTCTGTAATCTGGCCCCAGATATAGTAGAAACTCACAGTCAAACTTAGCTCCGTACTTCTGAACTATAGAAGGTGCTTCATCATAAACAAGCATTGGCAATGCCAATAGTTTGGGCTTTGTGTCCCTATCAGCACTCCACTGCAATAGTTTCAGTTTTTAGGTGCCAGCTAATAGCCTAAACTAAAAATCTGAGTTCTTTGGCATACTCTTCTAAACCACTAGGGGCTTGCAGGGCTTCCCTCCTGCTCGCATCAGGCTCAGTGAAGTGTTAGCTTGTATCTTGCAAAATTAGTAAGTGATGCTCCTTTGAAAGTGGGAAGTCTGCCTCATTGTCACCTCATCTTTAATTGTGGGGTGGGTGGAAGACAGGCCATAGTTGTTTGCAGCCATGAGAGAAGTACGCAATCCTAGCACAGACTGCTGCTAAAACAACTCAGCAGGCTACGCATTGTTGCAGAGATGTTTAGACTTGCTTGTAAATGCCATAGCTTTTTGCAATCTCTGCTGATAAAATGTTCTGGAAAATGTGCTGTTTGGTTCTGTAGATGGCTACAGCTCCCTCGTTTTGCTTGGTATGGGAATTATTGCCCATTAACAAAAATCAAAATTGCTTCTGCCCATAGCAGAAAACAGAGGTTACAACCCGTGGGGGCGGCACTGATTTGCTCATATTTCCCCTTCTGTGATGGCAGAAAGTGCTGAAAAGGATGGACTGGGGAGATGTCCAGAGCAACTACCGATGGTTGCACTTGGGTAAGCAGGAAAGCAGGAGGTCCGGAGATATGAACTGTTAGACCACCAGTGCTCTAGACTTGGATATCATATCCCTTGACAACCTCCTGCCAGGGAATTTTAGACACAACAACTAGGGGGCTAGGGGACGTCGGCACAAGCTACATGTGCCACACATTTGCCTCCAAGGAAGGCCAAACAACATAGCACACTATGAAAGTAGGCAAACCTGGGGGTATCAGAGGACTGGCTCTGTGCCTGTGGTGCTAGCCTTCTTAGGAATCCCTCCAAGGAGGGGCAGATCCTTTCTGCTTCTCTGAGGGTGATGGAATTGAGGGTCTGGGTCCATTTTGTCACCCCTGGAAAGCAGAAAGGAGCCCAGGCCACCATGGGAATGATTTTGGAGGTGGGGGGCTGTTTGGCCAGTTGCCCGTCACAGCAACCCCAGCTGTCTTGGCTCTCTGACTGGGCCATGTAAGAGCTTTTCCCACCGTGGAGGGATGGGGATCCCACCGGGTCATCCCATGACTGCCACTGGGTGGGGGGGTAGTTGACCCATGTGCGAGGCAGATGCCCAAGGCTGGGGGCAGCCCCCCGGCCATCCTAGAGCTCTGGCCGGGCTGCGCTACAACTTTTCCCTTCTAGGAGTGATGGGAACTCTGCCGGGGCTCCCTGGGACTGCCATTGGGCTTGGGGATGGTCGACCCACAAGGGAGACAGGCGCCCAAGGCCGGGGGCAGCACCCCCAGCTGTCCTAGAGCTCTGGCTGGCCTGTGCTACAGCATTTCCCTTCTGGGAGGCATGGGGAACCTTCTTAGACTCTCTTGGACTGCCGCTGGGCTTAGGGATGGTCAACCCACATGGCAGACAGTCCGCCCATGGCCAGGGGCAGCACCCCTGGCTGTCCTGGAGCTCTGGCCATGTTGTGTTACAGCCTCTCCTTTTGGGGAGGGATGGGGACCCTGCGGGGCACCCCATGACCTCTGCTGGGCTGGGGGGGGGCAGTCAACTCATGTGTGAAGCAGGCGCCCAAGGCCTAGAGCTATATCTGGGCTGCACTACAGATTTTCCCTCCAGGGAGGGATGGGGACCCTGTTGGGGCTCCCTGGGACCACTGCTGAGCTTGGGTGCAGTCGACCCACATGGGAGACAGGCGCCCATGGCCATTCGCAGCACCTCCCGCCGTCCTGGAGCTCTAACCATGGCATGTTACAGCTTTCCCTCTGGGGAGGGACGGGACCCACTTGGGGCTACTCATGTCCACCACTGGGCTGGGGGGCTGTCAATCCTTGTGTGAGGCAGACACCCAAAGCTGGGGACAGCAACCCTGGCCATCCTAGTGTTCTGGTTGTGCTGCATTACAGCTTTTTCCTCAGCAGTGCGACGGGGTCCCGGCCGGGGCTCCCCATGTCTGCCGCTGAGCTGGGAGCCGGTCAATGCATGTGCAAGGAAGAAGCCCAAGGCAGGGGGCAGCACCCATGGCCATCCTAGAGCTGTCACTGGGACCGCCAATAGGCTTGGGGATGGTCGACCCATATTGGAGACAGCCAACCAAGGCTGGGGTTAGCACCTTTGGCAATCCTGGAGCTCTGGCAGTGCCGCGTCACAGCTTTTCCCTCTGAGGAGGGACAGAGACACTGCCGGCTGGGCTTAGCGGTGGTTGAACCATGTGCGAGACAGAGGCCCAAGGCTGAAGTCAGCACTCCTGGCCTTCCTACAGCTCTGGCTGGACTGTGTTAGAGCTACTCCATCTGGGCAGGGATGGAGATCCTGCTGGGGCTCCTTGGGACTGCCCTGGACCTGAGGTCGGTCACCCCACATGGGAGACAGGCTGCCAGCACTGGGGGTAGAACCCCTGTCCATCGTAGAACTCCAGCCATGCTGTGTTGCAGCTTTTTCCTGCGGTGGAGGGCCAGGCACCCAACTGGGTTGCCCCATGATTGCCACTTTTCTAGGGGGCGTTCCAGCCACTTGCAAGGCAGATGCCCAAGGCGGGGCCAGCACCCCAGATCGAGTTAGAGCATATCCCTCCAGAGAGGGACAATGACCGTGCCAGGTCGGCCCATGACTGCCGCTAGGCTTGGAGGTGGTTGACCCACATGTGAGGTCGTGAACAGAACCCCCGACTGTCCTAGAGTACTGGCTGGTGTGCATTACAGGCTTTCCATCCAGAGAGGGACAGGAACCTTGCTGAGTCACCCATGGCCGCTGCAGAGCTGGGAGGCCATTAACCCTTTTTCTTTTATGCCCAGAGAAGCAATTGAGGTGTGGATTTCGTCGGGATATCTGCGTGAATGTGAGCAGGTGGAACATGTGGTGTTTTGCAAGCATTTCAGTCATTTCTCAGTGGGAAAAGTGGGAAAATAGTGTATTTAGTGGAGAGTCATTTATGTGTTTGCCCCACAAAGCAGACCATCAGACCTATGGTTCCTACCCCAGTGGCTGGTATAATCCCGCACCGGGAGACAACCTAATCAGAATCTCAGATACAAGGCGTGGGCATATGCTGGAGCTATTGCATCTAAGTATTCTTTGAAGCCCAGGGTTGGCTTCAAATTGGAATAGTCTGGTCCGCTAGCCAAAGTGAGGCACATGATTGATGCCCTATTTCGCTTGTATTTTGCAAAAGCAGCCTTGGGTGAACCAACAGATATTTTGCCAACCACTCAGTGTCATTACATATTTTAGAGCCTCTCGATATTTCACCAGCTTGTGTCTTTGCCACTCCCAGAGCCAGTAGTAGACAGGTGTGATCCCCACTTCTTCCCTTAGTGGGGGCAAATCGAATTCCATGTGAACTCAAGAATTTGTTTTCCGCTGTTTTAAAAAACAGTATACATTTCGTATTCACAGAGCGTTTCGGTTACCAGCGCTTTAGCTTTTCCCTTTGCACCCAGGTCAGTGCACCTGCACATGTGAGATACCTTTTCCATTGGGACACCTGTGGTAATGTAGGAAGGTAGGACAGGTGTTGTTGTACACATGTTCCTGAGGTTTCCTGGTCACAAATGTCTCAAAAATGTGTTTGTTTCCCTATATTTTGGAATTTGCTGGGCATTCGGGGTAATATATTGTAGCACGACACATACAAGTGAGACATCTTTGGATTCCCATGGGCGTAAGTGGCTTCCTGGTCACAAATGTCTCCAAATTGTGTTTTTTGCGCTACATTTTGGACTTAGCTGGGCATTCTAGGTAATAAATTGGAGCACGACACACGCAAGTGAGACCTCTTTGGATTTCCACGGTTGTCTTCTTTTCAGAAATGCATGGGGTTCTGTGTTTTTCTTGGTGACTGCGACACCCCAGGCCCAAATCTCTAGGTTGTCGAGAAGGCCAAAAGCATCATACATTTTGTCTCCACAGAGCGTTTCTGTGTACCAGTGGTTTAACCTTTTCCCTTTGTGTCTAGGTCAGTGCACCCAAACATGTGAGGAACCATTTGCACCGGGATGCCTGTGGGAGTGTGTGAAGGTAGGGCATGTGTTGTTGCACAGGTGTTTCAGTGGTTTCCTGGTCGCAAATGCCTCAAAATTGTGTTTTTCCCTTACATTTTGGAATTTGCTTGGAATTCTGGTTAATAGTTTGTAGCGCAAGTGAGACCTATTTGGATTCCTAAGGTGTCTTCTTTTCAGAAATGCATGTGATTCCCTGTTTCCCTTCGTGGCTGTGTCAGCCCATGCCCAATCTGTTGGTTGTCCAAAAGGCAAGAAACAATATACATTTCGAGGGAATTCATAGAATTTAGCGCACAAGTGGCTCACGCGGCTGGTGCACAGAGTGCGCATGCGGCAGTCTGCGCCAGCCACATGCACCAAAACCCATTTAGGCGCACAGCGTATTCATGGATTTATACATCCATAAGCAGCCGTGGCGAAGAGTGGCGCAGCGACCCTACAGCAGTGCCTGTTACGCCTCCAACCCCACCCTGTGCACCAAAAACATCGCACAAATCCAGTACATGGCGCAAAGACCTGTGGACCATAATACAGCCCCCCAACCACGAAAACGCATGTAAAACTCCACGTGCACCCCTTGGAATACACATACCCCTCTTGTGCCAGCGAAATCACGTGTAAAACTCCATGCGCACCCCTCGGAATACACTTAACCCACTCGCACCGGTGAAATCGCGTGTAAAAATCCCTGCGCAACCCTCAGAATACATGTACCTCGCTCGCGCCAGTGAAATCTCGTGAAAAAACTCCCTGTGCACCCCTCAGAATACATGTACCCTGCTCGCGCCAGCGAACTCGCGTCAGGTAAAATGCATGGATAAAGTCCCCCCTGTGGTGTGGGCTGCCTGTGGGGCATGGGGACGGTGGATGGGCTGCCTGCGGGGCATGGGGAGGGTGGATGAGCTGCCTGTGGGTCATGGACTGGGGTAATGGGCTGTCTGTGGGTCATGGACTGGGGTGATGGGCTGCCTGCGGGTCATGGTCATGGTGGATGGGCTGCCTGCGGGGCATGGAGAGGGTGGATGGGCTGCCTGTGGTTCATGGACTGGGGTGATGGGCTGCCTGCGGGTCATGGACTGGGGTGATGGGCTGCCTGCGGGTCATGGTCATGGTGGATGGGCTGCCTGTGGGACATGGGGAGGGTGGATGGGCTGCCTGTGGGTCATGGACTGGGGTGATGGGCTGCCTGCGTGTATTCCGGGGGTGCGCATGCAATTCCACATGCGATAGGCCTGGCGCAAGTGGGGTACGTGTATTCCGGGGGGGGCGTGCAGTTCCACACGCGATAGGACTGGCGCAAGTGGGTACGTGTATTCCGGGGGTGCCCGTGCAGTTCCACACGTGATAGGCCTGGCATGAGCAGGGTACGTATATTCCGGCGGTTGCGCGTGCAGTTCCACACACGATAGGCCTGGCACGAGCGGGGTACGTTTATTCCGGGGGTGCGCAGGGAGTTTTACATGCAATTTCGCTGCGCGAGTGGGGTACATGTATACCTAGGGGTGTGCTGGGAGTTTTACATGCGATTTTGCAATGTCGGTGCTCCTGGGTGTGCCCTTCCCCCCATGCCCTGCAGGCAGCCCAAACCACAGGGGACCACCCTACATCCCTGGGCATGCCCCGCAGGCAGCCCATCCACCATGACCATGGGCCTCATTACACGGAAGGCGGTGAGCCATGGCGCTATTAGCGCCATGGCTCATGCCGGTAAAATACCGGCACCGCCTTGGCGGAAAGGGGATTTACCGCCCCATTCCAAGGTTGGAGGGGCGGTAAATCCCCCTTCCGCCATTGCCCTTCCCCATTCCCATTTCTGCCCCATAGGGCTCTATGGGAATGGGGAAGGCGCTAATTACGGCACCGCAATTTTGCGGTGCCATAATTAGCTCCGAGGTCCCTTAGCGGGTTGGTTTTTAACGCCTGCAAAAAGCAGGCGTTAAAGCACCAACCCGCTAAGGGACCTTGTAGTAAGGCGGTAATGGTTAACGGCCACCGTTACCATTAACGGTGGCCTATAACCATTACCGCCTTCCGTGTAATGAGGCCCCATGACCCGCAGGCAGCCCATCACCCTAGTCCATGCTCCGCAGGCAGGCCAAATGACACCATGCACTTGGGAGCCCCGACTCAAGTCCCCACCCCACGCCAACCCCAGTGACGGGCACCGGTCAGCAGGCCCCGACTCATATCCCCCACCTCACCCCCAGTGACGGGCACCTGCCCGATGATGCCGGCACACCCTCCATCTGCTGGGGTCCAGTTGGTGGGGAGGGCACCCCTGCTGGACCTCCGACTCCCGACTGCGGTAGGGATGGGATCTCCACCAGGCTGGCTGCGTTGGTTGGGGACGGTCCACAGGGGGCCCTGGTGACATCTGGGCCAGAAGACGGCATGGAGAACGACTGGCGTATAGTGTGCATAGTGGAGGAGAGGGCCGCAAGAGTGGCCGACACATGGAGGAAACCCCTGACCACGGTCCCTCCCAACTGGACCATGTTGGCACACAGCTCTTCGTGATGACGTGCGCGGTCCCCCCAGGAAGCATGCACGTCATCACGAATGTCACGTGTGCGCAACACAACACTAATCAGGACAGACTCAATCCTGTCATGGGTCCCCTCGTCCGCAGGTAGAGGAGTGCCAGATGACGTGGACCTCCCCCCTACCTGCAGACGGGCCTGGGACGGGGCATCCCTGCTGGTGCATGGTGATGCAATCACAGTGTCAGGGACAGTGACATGCACAGGCCACTCTGCTGCATCCTGTGCTACCTCCTGCTCCTGCCCCTGGACTGCACCACTTGCACCAGTGGTACCACCCCCACCATGCCCCATGTGCGGCTCTGTAGCGGCCTCCTCCTCCTCTGTACACACCACCAACCTGGATGGCACTGCACCGTATTACGCCATTGCAGGCCCCTTTGGGGGCTCACCCACCCCTTCCCCTGCAGCCGTAGTGGCGGATGCGGCACCAGTCCCCTCGCTTCCGGATGATGGAATTTCCTGGGAGGGTGACTGGGCCTTGCGTCGTCGGCCGGTGGAGGCATCCCTGCCGCTTTCCTCCACAGCGCCGTCTCCACCCTCTTCTTCACTCGCCGCTGTGTAAAGGGAGACATTGAACACAAGCATCAGATTACTGTACAATAGTCCCCTAGACAGAAAGCAATAGCACATGAGTGGCACTGTCAAACGTCACTTCCATCATGTCTCCCAACAACACATGGGTCCGTGCAGGCAACACACATGTAGGAACCGGCATGGCACATGCAACAAACATTTGCATCCATGTCCAAGGCACCGTAGAAACATCCAATGGTGGGCTGAAACTCACATGCATCATGGGACATGCTGATCACATGCACATGCATCACTGGAGGGTCATGCATCTGGCCTCGTATACCCACAGACACAGTGGATACAAGGATGAGTAGGCTGTATCAGTGAATCAACACATTGTCACAGACATGTGTCATGCATCCATGGCGCACACACTACTCAGACACACTTACATGTACATCATGCATGTCCATGACAGCAACACACATCTCTCACACACCAAACATGTCAAAGTACAGACACAGGCATGCATACATGTGTGCATTCTGCATGCTGCTCCGCATGATGCATTGTAACACATAGACCATCCATGTGGGTCACGCCTGACTGGACTCACATGCTGCACCATCATGTCCCTGCACACACACATCCAAACATGACCCATGTCACACATGCAGCCAAGTAGCTAACTACCAGCACACTGCAACATGCACTGTTTTGAACATGAATGCATGGCCACTTACCGCTACTCGACTCCAGACGGGCCTGCATCCTGAGGATCTGGTGGTGAAGCACTGAGCGAATGCGCTCCAGGACCCTCATCTGTTGGGTGGTAGCTGGACCCAGCGCCCCACTGCATCCGCTGCCTCCAAGAGGTGCTGGGCCTTCTTGAGGATCCTGGACTTGTAGTCCTCCCAGCGCTTATGGACGTGTTTGATGTCGCAGGTTACCAACCCCTCCGCGTTGATGGCACCCACTATGTCCTTCCAGATCCTCTTCCGTCCTTCCTTGTCGGCGCGCGATGGTGTGAAGAGGGCATCATAATGCCCCAGAACTTGCTCCACCAGGATACGAACTTCCTTTTCACTGAAGCTGGTAGCCCTCTGCCTCTTTGCTGGGGGGTTGCCACTGGTGCCGGAAGGTGGTGTGTCGGACATGGCAACCCCACGAGGCTGGTGTGGGTGGGCAACTGGGTCCTGGGACTGGGCTGTGGAGTGATGGAACATCAGTCAGGAATCTTCTGTTCCAGCAGGGGTGGTCACAGCAACTGGACCCTTGCAGATGGCAGATGTGCAGGCACCAAATGGCAGGGCATGGTGGCAGCAGGCAGGCAGGCAGCAGCAGATGGCTCGTGGGAGGCTGCTCAGGAATCTGGGGGAGCAGTAATTTGGCTTTCTGGGCAGGAGCGTGGTCTTCCGTGTGTTGTCGCGTGGGCAGCTGGATACGGAGTGATTTGGCACGTGAAAAACAGCACGTTTGCGTGAATTCTGAGGAAAGGCCCTTGGTGCGTAAACATGTAGGTGACATAACGTGCGCGCAGGTGTTTCCCTGGCACGGGTTGAAGGTCCCATGTGGGTTTCCATCGCTCTGTACGTGCTTTTCGTGGAAAGCAGTGCGTGTGTTTTCCAGACGTTGGGGTTCACACGCGATTACTTCACAGCGGCTACAGTGCGTACTTCTTCTTTTGGCGTGGGTGTTGGCTACACGTTCTTCTTCTACACGCAAGTCAGACGGTGAGTCGCACATGCTATTTTTCCTACTGCAGGTGTCCCTGTTAGTCGCGTACCCCTTTTTTTCGGGCATACTAGCCTGCGTGTTGATCTCGTTCACATTTGTTGTGTTCCTGGTTGCCACAGAGTACTGCATGTGTTTTTTTACATGCACGTGGGCTACAGGGGTCGCATATCTCTTTTTCTTGCTTTTTTGGGATGCCTGAGCATTGCGTGACACGTCATTTCTCCTAAGGAGCCACATAATGGGACATTCATTGTAGCTGTTTGTGCGCCCTTTTATACTGTGCGGGGTCACTTCCGCCTGCCTTCGTGTGGCAGACGGGTTTAGGCCTGTGCGTGTCTTTTGGCATGCGCGTGTTTTCCCTATTCGATTCCATGAATACGTGTAGTTCGCGTGCGTGTGGGCGTTCCCTGTATTTCCCAGCAGTACTTCCCCAATTATGCCCTCATTTTCACGCGTTGTTGCCCATTCTGCGTGGTCCGCCCCGTGTTCTGCCCATTTTTGGTGTGTGCGCTACACTTTGTGCGCTTTCGCTGTGTGCATCACGCACAGCATTCAGGATGTTGCAGTAACATGTGCGCCCGTGTGCGCCACCTATGGATTTGGTGTACATCCCAGGGAAAACACGCACAGGGCCTTCCATGAATCGAACACGTGTACGTGCGCTTGCTTTTTCATGCTTGCACCAGCTTGCGCCACGAATTTCAGCGCATATTTGTTCCATGAATCGGCCCCTTCGTTTCCCCAAAGGGTTCGGTGTAACAGTGGTTTAGCCATTTCCATTTGTACCTAGGTCAGTGCACCCACACATGTGAGTGCCGTTTTCATTGGGACACCTGTGGGAATGTGTGAAGGTAGGACATGTGTTTTTGCATACGTGTTTCAGCGGTTTCCTGCTCGCAAATGTATCAAAACAGTGTATTTTCCCCAACATTTAGGGCTTTTATGGTTATTCTGGACAATAAATTGTAGCACGACACACGCAAGTGAGACCTCTTTGGATTACCACGGATGTCTTCTTTTCAGAAATCCAATGGGTTCTCTGTTTTCCTTGGTGGCAGTGACACCCCAGGCCCAAATCTGTGGGTTGTCCAGAAGGCTAAAAACACTATGGCCCTCATTACGACACTGGCGGAAAGGGGTTTACGCCGGCGTAAACCATGGCGCCCCTTTCCGCCTGAGTACGAGTTCCCGTAGCGCCATGGTGATTTTTACGCCTGCTTTTTGCAGGCGGAAAAATCCATGGCGCTACGGGACTTGTTGTTAATTACGCCACCGTAATTTACGGTGGCGTAATTAACGCCTTCCCCACTCCCATTATACCCTATGGGGCAAAAATGGGAATGGGGAAGGGTAAATGGGGATTGGGGACTTACCGCCCCGCCAAGGTCGGAATGGGGCGGTAAGTCCGCCAACCACCATGGCGGAGTTGGCAGCTTAGCGCCATGGACCATGGTGCAAATAGCACCATGGTCCTCCGCCAGGGTCGTAATGAGGGCCTATACATTTTGTCTCCCCATGATGTTCAGTCTACCTGTGGTTTAGCCTTTTCCCTTTGTACCCAGGTCAGTGCACCCACACAAGTGAGGTACCGTTTTCATCCAGACATCTGTGGAAATGTGCAAAGTTAGTACATGTGCTGTTGCCCACGTATTTCAGTGATTTTCATGTCACAAGATTCTCAAAACTTTGGTTTTTCCCCAACATTTTGGACTTGGCTGGTCATTCTGGGTAATACTTTGTAGAGCAGCACACGCAAGTGAGACCTCTTTGGATTTCCACGGGTGGCTTCTTTTCAGAAATGCATGGGGTTCCCTGTTTCCCTTTATGGCTGCGACACGGCAGGCCCAAATCTGTGGGTTGTGCACAAGGCCAAATCCAGTTTTCCCCAGGACGTTTGGTGTACCAGTAGTTCAGCCTTTTCTCTTTACTCCCAGGTCAGTGCACCCACACATTTGACGTACCATTTTTTATCAGGAAACCTATGGGAATGTGGGAAGGTAGAACATCTGTTGTTTTCTCTTGGTTGTGATAACATTTTTATACATTTCCTAATTCCGTTTTTTTTTCACCCCCATCAATTCCCAAACGTGCCCCACACGTAGATGCTACTTTAGCCACTGTACATTTCTGTGACCCACTCAAGTTACCTATGCTTCAAAAGCTGTACCTTTGCTCTTTCAAAACATGTATGTTTGGCATTCTTCACCACCTTGGTTTTCCTTATTTTCAAATGCTAAGTATGTCAGTTTAGGCTGTCAGCATAAACATACTATGTACCATGGCTTGTTTTTTGACGTGTGGTATTGCTTTTTTTTTGTGAAACCTTATTAAAAAATGTGTGATTTCCTTACTAGAAGAGTCAGTGGAAGGTAGCTGTGCATTGCTTTCCTGAATATCCACGGAATCCATTTCCTTACTAGTGCAACATGTCCAGCACATGCTTTTTTTCCTATCACTTTTCCATTTTTATACCAAACTGTTGGAATTATGGGCACATAGTTGTTGCCTGACCTGCACAAATGATCCCTTGCTGAACTTGGAATTGTATCTACTTTTCAGAAATGTATGCTTTCTGTGTTCCCATTGAGCTTTCCTACCCTCCTCTTCCATTCTGTGCAAGCATGCCCTACGCCTATCTCCCATAAAACTGAAGGTACGCTTATGAAAAAATGTTTTTTCTTTCCACTCTACCTGTCCTTGAAAGCTTGGGACATGGTGAATTCAGAACTGCAAACCCTTGTTCCTAGCGCTTACAAGAACAAAAACACAGGCTACTTTGTACATCATTTTATTTTTATTTTATGAAGAAACACAAAACTGCCATTTTATTGTTATTTTCTCACACACCACTACATCAAACCACAAATCCTTGGTGTCGTTATGACCGCCTACATGTGGAAAGCAAGGGGTGCAAATCTGGCCAGGATTTCACTTCTAACAAAAAAGTTATAAGGGATTGAATACTGACATTCGGAAATGTCCAAAAAAGGAGACAGCACTGTGAGGGAAATCCCTCAGCAGTTAAGGGTTAAAGAAATATAACATACATTTGTAAAGCTAAAGGACAAACTCTGCCTTTGCATATTCCAATATTCATGCAGGGGTGCAGGCTACTCTGACAACAACAAAAAAGTATACATAAGTCCCATTACAGAAAATACTTTCCTTAAGTGGAAAGTAATATTTTGGCATTGGTCTAGTAACCCAGTAAAGAAGGTTTACAGAAAGCGACCCCTCTCAAACAGATGCATGAATGAATGGGCCTAAGGGGTGACAAGTCTTTCAGTCTAAAGTCTTTTGGTGGCTGAACTTGTATCCCTGTGTTTGGCTTCAGTGCCTGCAGATGCTGATGACATCAGGTCCATTCTCGTGCACGAGTGAGTCTTGCAAGTTAGCTCAACTCACGAAAGCTCTTCCATAGTGGGTGATAGTGAATCACCATCAGTGGTCAATTTCCTTTCGTATCAGGAACCCAGTGCACCACCGAGTAACATCCACAATGTGTTGTGTTCTCAATGAGCACACACATGCAACTGTATCAATGTCAGACCTTCTCCCGAATTGTTGCAAGCAAGAGAAGAACATTGTAGTCACTGAAGTTTATTTGAAAAGCAAAAATAAATGTCATCACACAACAGGGCTGTGTTTCTTGAAATGAAAACCTTCCTGTTTCCCGTATGCCTTCTGTCTGCTCAACAACCATTGCACGATTACCATGCAGTTTTAGCCTCTTTTGCAGCACTGCCATCCATTTTGTTTTTTCCTTTTGTACTTAAGTCATATATTCTATAATTGGCGTTTGCATGATTTAAACCTTCAGTTTTATTTCTTCAGGATCTTTATGAGTTATTAATTAAAAGTGCTTCTATCTTCTATGTGTTATGTTTGCAATGCTACACATATATGCCTGAGTGTATGACTATTTTGCTCTTCACTCCAAGGGAAAACCCTTAGGCATAATCACGTTCAAGGGTTTTCAAAGTGGTTCAGCCTGAATGCTAGTGTAGTTTGGGTAAAGTTAAAGAACATCATTGTAGGGTCTGGCATAAATGGAGACTGCTGCTGGGTGGTAGCGGTGCACGGTATACACCAACATAACATAACAGGCAGCTGTAACGTTGCCCCCAACTATGGAGATTACACTACAATCCAGCTACTGAATTATGACATGTCACTTTTGGTGGACAAAACAATTCAGTAACACACCTTTTGAATGTGCATATTTCAGAGACTTGGCGAGACAAACGAATGTTCAGTTTCTTTTGGAAATGCCAATCATTCAAACTGAACATGTTGACATGTTGTTGTTCAGGACAGAAAACAAGAAAAAAAGAGTGTTTTCTCATTCATATAAAAAAAGACCCAAATTGCCATTTATCAGGGTCAATTGCATTATGTTTCTTGTGTGTGAATTGTTGCTGGTAGGACACTTGCATTAGTCGTTGGCATCAAGGTTTCATGCACTTGGTTAATATATGATGAAGCCTACATAGCACTGATCGGTAACCTGAAATGAATTTAGGGTAATGTTCTGGAATCTGCATGCTTGTAAAAGTGGCAGCAAAAGTGGCGGTACACTTTTACCTCCACTGTTTCCAGTTCCTAGGGCTTTTCTTTATTTTGTCAGCTGGAGTTGGAAGGCAGAGCAAATTCAACAAGTCCACCTGCTCTTCGCTCGCCCACTGCCAAATGTATGTTCATGCTGGTGCAAAAACAATGGATGCCTAAGGAATTTCCCTACCTGTATGATCTGCTAAACGCAGGCAGGGTCCATGAGAATCCATTGCAAATGCCTCCCACTAAAGTGTAGGGGCAATGCTGACAGTGTTTAACACTTTACTTTTCCATTACATTGTTGCAAAGTTGGAACTTGCACACAGTGGACATTTTGCCTAGAAGTCAAATTGACATGTTCCCCTGTAGTGCTATTACCATTTGTTTGAATCCTCTGGATTTTTTACAAGCATGGCCCTTTGTAACTTTGCTCTACCGTTACTAAAGGTCCTCTGTTTAGCTATACTTTGGGAGTCTGTCCCTACTCAAGGATTGCATTTGCTGAATTAAATCATGTCTTTGCCGCATGGGTGTTCTGAAAGCACAATGTTGCTGTGGTGGATTTAAAGTAAAGGCAAGGCTCGTTTTAAGCAAAGTATGATTTAGACCAGGGGTCTGCAACCGTTGGCTCTCCAGATGTTTTGGACTACAGCTCCCATCAGCTTTAGCCAACAAAGCTATTGGTTAAGGGTCATGGGAGTTGTAATTCAAAACATCTAGCGAGCCACAGGTTACAGACCCCTGGTTTACACAAAGCGAACCATCCCTTCTGACACTTCTCTGTGGCTCCTCTCAGTATTAACTGTGTTCGTTTTTCCTTAGCAGTGTAAAAAAGACGCAGGAAACGCTGCAGTTCCGGCTTGCCATACCTTTTTGCACACTTGCATTCATGGCAGCTGGTATTACAATGAATCCCTATAGCTTTTACTGGTGTGAAAATTAGGTCAAACCAATAAGAAGTCAAGCCTCTCTAGCCGCATCAAATTTCGTTGCGGACAGAGGTGCTGGTATATTTTCTAAATGGAGCTGGGATAAAAGGCGGAGCAGACCTTACATCCACCCGCCCCACACACAGAAAATGGCATTCAAATAGCAGAGAGTACATGTGGAGTCCAACGGGGGTTGCCCAGGACAGCACAGCGTCTCATGCAATAATGACGCGGACACTGGTTAACATCCACAACCTTCTTTAATGACTACCAGATTCCAACTGACTCCTTTCCTGTGTTTCCGTCGCGTCACTTCCCACGCCGCTCCCTAGGTCCCACCCCCACCCGTGACTACACTTCCAAGCTTTCCCCTATGCTACAGTATAATTTACTGGTAGAACACTCAGCCTGTACCATCTGGCCATTTGACCATGAAAACAGGCCTGGGCCTGTTTCATGCCTGGCTACCACCGGATGATATTCTCACCAAATTGGTAAATGCTGGGCACGTATGCAGGCAGTTAGCCATTTGTGTACATGAGTACCATGTGTTTGTGTTGTGTCATGGACCACCCGGTCCTTGCCCCAAGAATTGTGACACTACACATTGTTCCATTGTTGGCAATAAAAAGGCTGTGGGTTTTTATTGTTACAGATATAGATCTGGTCATTGGACACAAACAATACTTGCATATCATATCATATAGTACTTTTGGGCACCGGGTCCTGAGGCTACCCCGTCAGGCCTGTGCCGCCTTACTCGTCCTACGACTTGTTTTCTTGTCACCGTGCAGTGACCCGTTTTCTCTTTCCTCCTCTACTTCTGCTTTTCTTTGGGGTGGGAGGTATTGCGGGAAAAGTGAGATGAGAAGGCGCTGAGTTCACAACGCACCACTCAGCTGTTTGGGTCCCCGTGCAGGGTCCACAAACAGCTGGTGGTTTTTGCTGAAGAGCACTGCTCCTTATATCCCAGGGGTTGTCTTTTTGGGGGCTGGGCCCAACCCCCAGGCTGGCTCGGAGCCGACTGTCTGTGCCCCCCACTCCATTGGGGGACACCTTTTGTCTGTCCCTGCTTGGCCCTGCCATTTGTTTTTCTTTGTGTTTTTCCCAACCTTTGGATGGCGGAGGGACGAGGTGTGATTTCACACCTCGCCCATCCATCGTCACCTAAACCGAGACTGTGGTGTCTCGGGTGCCTTGTTGGTCAGAGTGGGGGCGCTAACCCGACCCGGGGGGGGGGGGGGGTGCCCCCACTCCGAGGCCTGCTGCCATGGAGCAGCCGTTACCCTGGCTAGCCTGGGGCTGCGCCCTGCGGCCTTCCACGAAACTATGACTTCAGGATTATGAAAATTGATGACGCTATATTGGAATGCTTTTTCGAAAATGGACACCACAACTGAATTTGACGGAGCATGTGTTGGACGAGACCCTCTGGCGTCGAACCTGCTGTTGTTGCTATGTGTAGGAGTAAAAAAAAAGACAGACAGAAGAGGACGGTTACAGGAAACGCAGGGTGGAAATCGAAATGTTCCCAGAGAGAACTGTTTCGCTGTTACTACAGGCATCCAGAGTAAGAGGCGTTTAATGGGCTCTATTTTTTTATTATACTATGCTGAATAATTAAGTCTGAGGCTAAGTGTCACCCAGATTTATCTTTTAATTAAAAAAGCATGGTTCGCGCATATTTGAGTGGTAGTCCAAATAAATGCAATGCGGGGATTTATGTTTGTTTATCTAGGTGTTAATTACCTAGAGATTGTCCTGGGTTACTTTTTTTTATAAAGTGTCACCGGCTTGTGTCACAAGTAGTGGCGGGGCCCCATCGATTTGCTCCCTTAATGCTGGCGTGACCCGAAAAACATGCCTAAACATGCCTTCTCTGTCTGCTCCCCAATCTTCACAAAGGCGAGACCTTCTGGGTACAGAAATTACTAAAAAAAAAAACATGCGAACTGCGAGAAAGCACGACAGCCCTTTTGTATGCTTTCCAGGACATTAAAAGGAATAATCAGTTACATATATAATAGTATTATTTCTGGCTCTTTTTAGGAATAACCTACACGAGGTCTGGGCGCTTATTTGCCTTATCAGCCGGAGCTTTGTAAACGGGTAAACATATATACAATACACTGTAAGGCAAAGCTGTAATAGCTATGAACCGCTCTTACATCTCTTCTTCGCCCCGCATCTACAGCTTACATTAAACGCCTGGGCGGTCATTAGAAGCCGGGCATCAATCATCAAACCCATGCCAATCCATTCTTCATTTGCAATCCGATATCCTGGTGGGGGTCTTTACAGCGACATGACACTTCCCGCCGGAATAGGAGACTAGCTTTAAAAACAAGCGGTGACCACGTTCATGTTACTTTCAAGATCAATCTCGCAACCGCTACTTAAATTATTTTTTAATTATAAACCATTGCAGAATCCTCTCCTTTGATGGGCATTGTTGTATTGGCTTTGTTCATATTTAATGAATTCGCTTTCCAAGCATTATTACGTTTTTTTTCTTCTTTTTTTAAAATTCTTTATTTACAAATTCGTCACAGGGCTTGTGTACACGGGCCTCATTACACGGTAGGCGGTAAGGGTTTACCGGTACCGGTATTTTACCGGTACCGGTAAATCCTTACCGCCTTACTACGAGGTCGCTTTGCGGGTTGGGGAATTTAACGCCTGCTTTTTGCAGGCGTTAAAAACCAACCCACAAAGGGACCAGGGAGCTAATTAAGGTACCGCAATTTGCTGTACCGTAATTAGCGCCTTCCACATTCCCATTGAGCCCTATGGGGCAAAAATGGGAATGGGGAAGGGCAATGGTGGAAGAGGGAATTACCGCCCCGCCAACCTTGGAATGGGGCGGTAATTCCCCTTTCCACCAAGGCGGTGCCGGTATTTTACCGGCATGAACCATGGCGCTAATAGCGCCATGGTTCACCGCCTTCTGTGTAATGAGGCCCATAGTCATAAAAATAGGAAGGCCTTCCCATAAATTCTCCCATCTCCACTCAGGACAAATTATGATGCTGTTTCAACACCAGTAGCAAGGCGCTACTTATTGTGTAAATGTAGAAGATACTACCAGACAAGCAAAAAAAGAAGAAAAAAACAACTTAACAATTTATACCAAGAACAGGGAATTAATGCACAAAATAAACACGCAAGCCATTTTAGGTTAAGTTGGGCTGAGTGCATCCTTGTGTATCACGTCTTTTCTTTTATATACTGAATGATTGTGCCCCCTCTTATTTTTGATAATTCACACGTTAGTCAGAGGTGGACTGGGAACCAAAAGAGGCCCTGGAAATAATTTTCCCGGTGGCCCCATATTACACATTTTCAGCAAGCCCAACCCGTTTCCCATGAGAAATTTTGGAAATAAAATAGGTTACCACAACAAAGAGGCCCAGGGTGCAGAGGCCTACCAGAAAATCTCCAGTGTTCCCTATAGACCAGTCACCCTTGATGTTAGTAGAGTCTGATCTATGACACCCTACTGCAGGCGTTTGGTTTGAGAGACAAAACGACCCGCCCTCTATTTATGCTCATCAATTCTTCGTCCAGTTCTTACTAGACGACTATCGAAGATAAGCCTATGCTAAATTGGACCAGAACAAGCCATTGCGCCGTAAAAGAAGAGCAGTGGTGAACCTCTGTCCTTGCGTGGAAGTTCACGGTGAGTATTCAGCCGGCACAAGACTAGTGGGGATGATTTTTCACCCCAGAACGAAGAGAGGGATTCTGATGCACCATTCCCATGCCAAAAAGACTTCACACCACATCACAATATTGTTGAGTTTCAGTTCCGAGACTTCCCCAGGTTAGCTTTTTATGTCTGCTCACTACTGTTTGCTCAGAGCTATTAGTGTGGTGTAAATGAACTCATCTGGGTTATGACTAGTGGGGAAAATCTCATTGAAAGTTTAGACTTCATGTCTTTCCACCAATGGATTCCCAGAGAAAAGCTGGCAAAGTGTCTGCCCGTGTGCGTTCTGCCAGTGGACAATCTGGCAGACCCCTTACACGGCAAGGCGGACCGGCGACTAGCCACCAGGGGACATTCCCCCACCTTTCCCGTGGGAATCCACCTGTGGAAAACCAGAAACTCTCAACTTTACATAAAGTATTTTTGCTCGGGCAAAAAATACACAACACTGTAAATCACCTATTACTGTTTTGACTCTCTATGTGAAATTTTGTGTGAAATTGAAGTCCTGCTATGCCCGGAAGAAGGAAGTGACTCTCAAAATGCTAGCCTTGGCAAGAGGTATGACTTCCTGCATCGAAAACCAGAAGTAAACATATTCTAGCCTTGGCAAGAGGTATGACTTCCTGCATCGAAAACCAGAAGTAAACATATTCTAGCCTTGGCAAGAGGTATGACTTCCTGCATCGAAAACCAGAAGTAAACATATTCCTCCACTTTCTATTAACAATTCGGAAAACAGGACTCTTTTTTTGTATGTTATTTCAACATAACATATTCATTCTATGAGGAAGAACAGGCACTGAGGTTCTCAAAAAACGTAACAAAATTGAAGCAACTTCATGCTGCCACTTCAAATAGATCAAAACAGCTCTTGTAAACATGTATAATTGAACTATTATTGGGAAATTTACGAGGATAGCTATATTTTAGGGCTACACGGTAAGAAAAGGAGTACATGGTAAGAGAACTGTCAGTTTTATTTCGGGAGAAAGGCTTCCTGATGGAAGGTAATCAAGTGATTTGGTGCAAGATAAGAACATGTTATATCTTGAGGGAAGTTAAGTGCTATGCATTAAAGACTTTGGGAAAATTATCTATTTCCATGACTTAACTACGGTGAATAAGGAGTGGCAGGGGCATTTCCGGAATAGGGAGCATTGTATGAATAATGAGGGGCCGCTGAGGTGTGCAAAACGAGAAAGGCAAATATGTGTTTAAATGTGTAGGGGGCTTTGATGTTCCCCAGGATTTTACCCTTCTGGGATCTGATTAAGTAGTTGGGAGGATCCCATGCCTTTCCTTATATTGTAGAGTGGGGTCTAGGAGACCTATGTGCGGAGATGTGAGTGAAGGCTGAGAATGCAGTGCAGGGTTGAATTTGATTTTTCAGTGGCGCTTGAGGTGCCTTTTTTCAGTGGACAACTTACCTGGGGGGAGGAATACATAGACCCGAGAGGGTAGCTTGATGTGGGGCTGAGACTGGAGCTATTAGTGTGGACATGTTGAAGGCAAAAAGGAGTGAGGCATGGGTAGAATAAAGGTGATGACATGTGTATGGATGGAGTGGGCAGAGGATGGTGTGGGCATAGTAGTGCTGTTTGTTAATTACCTGCACAAAATCACAGCTTATTACCTGTGTCTTATGAAGGCAATCAGTCCATACTTAGATGAAGGCAACATAGCCACAATAGCTAGGGCCCTTGTGCTATCAAGATTGGATTATGGTAAGGCTCTTCTTATTGGTGCAACTGCAAAAGATTTAGTGAGATACCAAGTCATAGAAAATGATGCCGTGAGGATAGTGAAGAAACTAAGAAGAAGTGAGCACATTACCTTAGCCAGACAATCATTACAATGGCTTAGAGTTGAAGAGAGAATAAAGTTTAAGGCCATGACACTTGTTCATAAGTGCCTTTTTGGCAAAGCTCCTTGTTATCTAAAAAATCGTCTATGGGCTTTGCTTCGTGACTTCCATGTTATTGTCGTAGTTTAAAAAAAAAAGTTTTTCATAAAACAATATATTAATGCATCACTAAAATACATTCCAATATACAAGTATGCATACAATTGAAATTACATAAATGCATGGAAGCTTAATTAATAACCATTCATAAACAATAATACATTAGATCTTTTCATGGTTTTTACATAATTGATTTGTATTAGTTAAGCCATCTTTAAACATGTTGCTACTGACATATTTTTAAATTCGTTAGACACAAGATAAAAACATTGCTTCACGGCATGGTTTAATATGACTATTTATTTATTTATTTATTTATTCACTATTTATAATGTACCTATACAGCAAATGGTGTTTGAAAATGCCTCAAGATAAAAGGGGGGAGGGCAGGGATGAAGAATAACAAAAACGGTCCTATTAGGCCTTGTGTCAGTCAGATCATGTAGGTGCAGTAACAAGAAGTGCGAGAGGAGAGGAGAGGGGAGGGGATGGCGTGCCGGTCAAAGTGGAATGAGTTAATGTTAAGGTGGTAAGGGAAGAGTGGAAGCACACAAGTCCTACGAGAGGGGCGGGGGAGTGGGGAAGAGGACCCCTGGGCTAGGTGAGCGCTAAGGAGAGGCCTGGTGGACAAGTGCCAGTGGAAAGCAGGGAGTGTGGACTAGATCGTAAAATTGGTGAAAGTTACTGCTGTTGTGGATTCACATACAAGGGACAAAACAGTATAAAATGCATTGAAATGTATATGCAATCATGGCATTGTGGGTGCATCGTTGAACCACCCACCATGTTCTGCTGTAAATGTCGCTAGCACTAGAGTGCTCCACCTCATCTTCAAAATAAGTGTCTTCCCTATATCCAGATCTACAACTGAGAGGTACTTATCCAATCATAAATTGGGCTGAAGAGCCACATAGTAAAACCTCTTCCTAAGGGTCAAACTACGATCTATATTGATCTGCATTATTTGAGCAGACACATGGTCTGTATGGATGCTTGTGGTTAGTGGCCCTATTGTAGCAGGAACATTGAAAATATTGTCTATTCCCAGAAACCTGAAGGCACTGTGAACATGCCTAAACCGTGGCAGCTCATTAGCTCCATGTATGCCTCTGACATCCCTAAAATGTGGTCAGGTGGGGGAACTAAATGTTTTCCCAAATTTAAAAAAAGTTGTAAATAAGTAATCAAATCAATCCCGTCATAGCCCAACTCCATCCTTAAAATGGCATTTGGGACGGATTTAGTTTTAGTTTTACTATACTGATTGAAGATTGTATTCTCTATATCCTTCGAGCTAGATGGAGTGCCTTGACCCCAATACTGTTGACAATACACGGCTGATGCCAAGGTTTTAACTGTACCCCATATGGGGCTGATGCCAAGGTTTTAAGTTTGTGAAATCTAAGTGCTGATGTCACCACCCTATTACCATTAGACTTCGAAAATGGTACAATACATCTTCAACTGTTTGGTAATGCCAAGTCACTTTTTCTCACCTGAACTGTCTAGTTCCCCTTCTGAGAAAAATGTATTCCGATATAAGTACGGAACTCTTTCAATAGTGGCACCACCAATGGTAGGGAGAGGGTTTCTTCAAATGCATGCCTTGCTAAATGTCATACATTTTGTTTTCCCCGATATTAAGAATCAAACGTTTCCTAAAACTAAGTGACTAGAAGCAACCCAGCTGCTGCTGTACACCTTTGGGCTACTCTAATGTAAGGACTGCACTGTCGCCAAACGATAGCAGCCCAAATCTATCCCCACCCACCACTGGATCATCTACTTCTAGATTTAAAATCCTCTCTGCTAAATCATTTATAAAAAGCAAAAATAACAGGGAGGCTAAAACACACCCTGTCTGACGCTCTTATTCACCAGGAAAAGCCTGTGTAGCCTCTGCTAATAGTCCAAAGTACACCTTGGTGGCAGTGATTGCTTTTTATGTTTTCATTGAGTGCAGAATGCCTGCGGGAACCCTTAATCTATCAAGTGCCTTTCAGGGTAAATTTCTGGGCACAGGGTCAAACTGAGTCCCGAGTGTTATGAGGCGCATGACTTAAAGGCAGAAGAATGCCCACTTCATGGCGTACAGAGGAGAAATAGAGGCGCTATGTGGTACTCGGAGCACAAACAGATAATCGACTAAACAGTAACACTGGATCCTGTGGTCTGTGTGTTATATATGTAATGGTTAAGGTTTGTATTTTCCATATGTTCTCATGCGGCCAAAAAATGTTGGTAGGTACCAAATAGAATTTATATTGGTAAATAACTGCTTGAGTCATTAGCGTTCACTCTTTTGATGACACGTGTTTCGGCGTCTTGGCGCCTTTTTCAAAATAGGGCTTGTATTCAGAGCTTCTAATCTTGTCACATTATATACACATTTCTAGGTCCTTTTTCTGTTTGAGTTCACGGGTTAAATTGCCGGCAAACAGTTTCATTTTACAATACTGCCGCTCGCTCGGGTGCAGACAAGGAAGAGAATCAGACGGTATACAACTGCATCAGAAGGAGGGATTTAACCCGATAAATCAAACGGAACATGGACCTGGAAATGTGTATAGGATGTGACAAGATTAGAAGCTCTGAATACAAGCCCTGATTTGAAAACGGCGCCAAGACGTCAAAACACGTGTCATCAAAAGGGAAATAATAACAATAACAATAAAAAATTGCAAGAGTGAACGCTAATGACGCAAGCAGTTATTTACCAATATAAATTCTATTTGGTACCTCCCAACATTTTTTTGGCGCATGTGAACATATGGAAAATACAAACCTTAACTGTTGCTTAACGGAGTAGAGGATTTTTTTCTCCGTAATATTTCCATATTCATGCGACATACATACGTGTGTGAACTACAAATGGATATAAGGCGCTGAGGCACTTAAATTGGTCTCCAGAAAGTTCCTTATATATCTAATGCATGTGACTCACACACAGACACACAGCATGAAAGCTGCCTCCCATGGGCAGCAATCAACATTGGTGACGCAGTGGTAACTGCCGTTCTCCGCCCGGCGCGAAAGTTTCGTTGAACCTGCCTGACTGAAGCACACACTCACAGCATAGGGTGAGCGGGCCGAAGCACTGCTGGCACTCCTGGAGGCACGCCGTGAACTGGACGTGCATTCTGGCAGAGATACGTGGGCTCCTGTACACTGGCTGCTGGAAGCTGTATATCTGAGGCAGCCGTCACGGTAGGACTAGCTGGACGTTGGGGCTCCCCAAGGGAGTGCTCATGTGCCTCCACCACACCCCAAATACTAAGGAGATAAGGAGCCAAGAAAAATATATATAAATAATAAAAGGAGGTGCTACCCAGTTGGACAGGCCATCGTGGTCGAGAAGCACATGTTCCTATTGCAGTTACTCCCTTTCCCACATGGGTGAATGCCTGGAGAAGTGTCATATGTTTTGCAGATGTTGACGTATACATCATTATGCGAAGGCATGTAGGGCCCAGATACTTCCACTGTCATCCTAAGGCAAGCCTAAATGATAGCAACAGTTTGCGTGAAGGAAAGAGAAGGTGGCCCAGGTGGATCCATCAGTCCAGGATGAACACTCAAAAGTGCTAGAAAATATGAAATGCCTTGGGTGAGGGAAGGAAATGGAAACCTCAACCTAAGTGCGCGTTGTGCATTCAAGAGACAAGCACCATTTATAATTTACACTGGAGCATTAGTGATTGTCATGGCATTGACAATCTACAAGAGGTTGCACAATCCTGTGCCACTGCGAAAGATGTCAGTGTGCATAGTCACTTTTGCTTGCGTGAAACCCAGCCCACTTGAAGGAACATTCATAGGTGCAGTGATGCATGGACCTCAGCAAATGCTTGCAAGATTTAATGTGACACCTATATGCAAGGACACCCTATTGGGTTCTGTGGCAGCAGACGCCTTACAAATGGTGAACTTTGTATTTGGTGTCTACGTATAAGATGTAAATTCCCTGGTGCAAAAGTTCTACACCCTTCTTGAGGGCATTGGCTATTTAAAGGGTGAACTGGTGAGGTTGCGCAAGGATAATACTGTTCAGCCTGTCGATTTGCAGCACAGCAGGACCCATTCCACCTGAGGGGACAAGTGGAGGAAGAACTTGACAGACTGGTGATACTGGACATCATTGAGTGGGTTGAGGGTCCCACCCCTTGGGTCTCCCCAATAGTGGTGGTCTGTAATACAAAGCAACCCAACCAACAAGGCTATAAAAAGGGAAATGCACACAACACAGACCATAGGCAAAATTGGATTTGACCTGCAAGGTGCCGCTTTCTTTTCTAAATTAGTTTTCAGAGCTGGTTACCATCAGTTGAGTCTCCATCAATTCTCCAGATATATCATGATATTTTTCACTCACAAGGGTCTATTTCAATACAAACAATTAAGTGTCAGCGTCTCCTCCGCAGCCAAAGTGTTTCAGCATGCCATTACAGTTCGATTAACATCAGTGGTGAGATTCTGATGTTTGCCAAGACAGAAGTGTAACACATGGAACGACTTGAGTAAGTCCTCTAAAGGATACAATCAGTGGATCTCACACTACATAGAGAAAAATGTGTTTTCTTGCAGAAACGCTTGGAGTTTTTTGGGTATGTTTTACAGAAAACTGACCTTTCCACTGATCCAAAGAAAGTTCAGGACATTTGGAAAGCACAAGTACCCACCAATGTGTCTGAGGAACAAAACATTTTGGGAATGGTCACAGGACTTTCAAAAGCATAGCCACTCTCTCCAAACCACTGCGTCAGTTGATAAAGTAAGTATCCGCATGGTAGTGGACTCCACTCGAGGACTGGGCACTTGTGGGAATGAAAGCTACTCTTACGTCTGTCCTGACTATGGTGTTTTTCTAACCAAGCAGATGACCTGAAGTGGTGGTTGATGTGACTCTGCATGGCCTGAAAGCATATCAAAAAGCGGGAATGCGACCTGTGATCTATGCCAGCAGGGCACTGTCCAATACTGAGAAGCAATACTCACAAATCGAATGGGAAGCACTGGTGGTATTGTGGGGCTGCCATCATTGCCATCTCTTCACATATGGTGAGCCCATTGCAGTCATAACTGACCACAAGCCCCTTATTCACATTATGTCAGGGTCATCACTGTGCCCCTGGCAAGAATTGGAAAATGGCTGCTCGCTCTTCAGAATTGTGATGTTACACTCTCCTACAGGCCTAGGTGCGATAACCCAGCTGACTATCAGGACAGACACATGACGCTAAAGTGGAAAAGGCAGAGCAGTGAAGCGATATGGAAAACCACTTAAATTTGGTAACAGAGAGTGCAGTGCTCAAATCTATGGCTGTTGAGGAAATTGAGACAGCCTCCAAAGAAGATTCATGTTTTTTTAATTATTGTGAACGCCTTCCTAAGTGGAGAATGGAATCAAGCTCTACATCAATTGAATGAGAAGACCCAGAAAGCAAAACACATCCTGGAAAAGCTACGGAATGTAAATCATGAATTTACACTTAAACCAGAAGGGTTACTCTTCTGAGACTCACGTATAGTGATTTCTGCGAAATTAGTGTCAAAGGTTGTGGGGCTTGCTCATTATGTGCAGCAAGGTGAGGCCAAACCTGAGGCTTTCCTTAGACTCAAAGTTTGGTTTCTCTGGCTGGAGGAAAAAGTTGATACATATGTCAAGAACTGTATTTGGTGTCAGAGTTGAGATCTCCTCCGATCCAGTTGATGACCAGGAGCTGTAATCCTTCAGAAAAGATAAGTGTGGGTCTCTGAATGCTCATGAATATTTACTGGTAATGATAGGACAGTGGTCAAGATATCCAGAAGTGGAATTTGTGACATCGACATCAGCAGGAGATGTATTACCGATACTAAAAAATGTATTTGAAGTGCACAGGTACCCAAAAAGCCATGTTGTGACAATGGCCAACCTTTTCAAGCGGAGCGCTTACAAAAGTTCCTAGAGGAACGGGGAATACTCCACAGGAAAATTGCTCTGCTATGGCCATGGGATGCTGAGGATGTAGAATGGTTCATGGGCACGCTCAACAACGTCTTCTAGATCACGCAATGGCATGGGACCAGCAAAGAGAGAGTGTTGTACCAGTTTCTTTTTGAATACCATTTGACCCACCCCAATCGACAACTAAGGTGGCCCCAGCTAAAGTGTATTTTGGACGATGCCCACTGGGCCTTATACCACATCATTCACCTGTTAAGCCCAGACATGATTTATAACAGCATTATGAGCTATGATAGATCACAAGAGAATATACCTGAAAGTTTTCATTGGGGTCTGCTGATTCACAACCTGAAGAATGATGACTCGGTACTCGTGAGACTGCGCAAACCTACAGGGAAAAAAGGTCTCCCCTATGAATTCCGTCCATTCCTGCTGGTGGATGCAAAGGAGTCACTGATGACTGTGTTGAATGGTCGTGAAGATGTCACAAGGAACTCAACTTTCTTAAAAAGGTCAATACAAATCCCACATCGAATGTGGATGCTCTGTGTGTCAGTCAAATCATGTGAGGTGTCTGGGATTCACAGGGATGACGATAGGAACAGTGTGGTCTCTTTGGGACAAAGTGAAAGTGAAGCTGAGTCTGCTGAAAAATGTATCCCTATTGGTTCCTTGGAATAAGTCGTGGACCAACATTGGAATCAGTCAAGATTTTCAAGACATCGTCCGTCAAGTTTGGAGGACTTTGTTCTGGCAGGTTAAAATAGAATTGTATGAGAACACTCTGAAGGCCATTGGTTGCCTGTTTGGACAAGTGTGTGGATGTTAAAGTATATGTAGTTTGTTCATTTCTTTGTTATGATAAAGGGGTGTTATGAGGTGGGGGTCATTCTGAGTTTGGAGGCAGCCATGGCGCTATTAGCACCATGGCTGCCTCCAAACTTGGGTCCGGGTAGTCGGAATGGGGACTTACTGGGACATTCCGACCTATGTGGACCCGGTAAATCCCCATTTCGAAAACCATTCCCCATTCCCATTTGATCCCCCCTATGGCCCAATGGGAATGGGGAAGGAGCTAATAACTGGGCCGCAAATTGCGGGCCCATTATTAGCTCCATGGTCCCTTAACGATAAGGGCAGCTGGTAAAACCAGCCGGCCCTAGTGGGACCCGCTAAGGGACCTCGGAATGCGGCGGTAGGCGTTACCAGTGCCGTTAACCCCCTACCTCCATACTCGGAATGACCACCATGCCTTTAACACAGAAGTACACCCAGCTCATGGCATACAGAGAATAAATATGGGGTCACGCTGCGTGGTACTCAGATCATGAGTGGATCATGACTAACAGTATCACTGGCTCTTGTGGTCTGTGTGTTATATATTTAATGCATGTGACACACACAAACACACACACACACAGGATGAAGGCTGCCTCCCAATAGGCAGTCATGAACAATGAGATCAATAAAACAGACAAAGTCTGTTTTAATATCCAGATATGTTTTTGTATGTTGATGTAGAGTCGAAATGCTTGGTCAAAAAACCCGACACCAGTTCTTAATCCAAGCTGGCAATAGGAAAACAAATTCATTTCTGACATCCACGCCACTCATCTATTTCCCACAATTTTACCATACACTTTAACTGTGCTGTCAATCAGAGATATAGGTCGGTAGTTGATTGGGCATTCATGGTCGCTGTTCTTAAACATTTGAATGATATCAGTACTAGACCAAGATTGGTGATATACCGTGCCTTTCAAAATTGTTAGTAAGTGCTTTTAAAAAGGGTACCCATTTGCTCAATTCCACCTTGAATAAATCAACCGTTAATCTGTCCTGTCCTGTAGCCTTATCCTATTTTTGGTGGCAATAACTGACCTCACCTCCTCAATCGTAAAAAATAAAAATCCTCAAAAATACCAGGGTTGGAAATCACCACCCTAAGTTCCAACATAATGGAACCAAGCATCCTCACGAATACTATTGTGGACTATAGGCTTTCTGCATTTCATGCATTGATTAATTATAAATCAGGAGTCACATTGGCCCCTTTGTGCTGCTGACACCTCAAGGTTATACTATGCCCTATCTTGCAATGCCCTTCTTTTCTGATTTATTATCCATTTGTTCTGTTTCCTGAGGACTGGTGCTCTTTGGGAATTGCAGGAGGTTGGATCTTGAATTGCCTAAAGTAGCATCTTCTTTACTATGCAGCATTCCTTGTCGTACCACAGATTGGAAGTTATACTCAAGGATTTGCTAATTGTCCTATGCTTAGTCAAATGCGGATACAAAAATTTGACAAGCTGCAGATGAAGTTCAATATTAATATCACTCTTAAAAGAAAACACATTGCAAAGCACCAGTAAAATGCTTTCATGCAAACAAGTAACACCCGTCTTTTGAACTATTTGGAACACTGAATCAGATGGGAACATTTGGAAATTGAGACTTCATTATCTCAAATTCATTCTGAAATGTCACCAATCCTAAATAAAACCCTACTAGACCCTTTGATTTCCAACACAGGATTGTGGAGGCATTTGAGGGCATGTTTAATAGAATGCGTGCATTCCTTACTAAGCCAAGTTATGTCATAAAACAACAACTATAATAAAAATTACCCACCGGTACAACGAGGAATGTAAAATAGCTAAAGCATACCTTCTATCTTTTGTGAAGGATATAGAAAAACATGATGCACTCATAGATGGCTGTACTCGACGATTGTTCAAAAAAATGATTGACACTAAAAAGAAAATGCATGTGGAAAATACATGGATAATGGTACTTGAAGCAATTAGTTATAAGGAAAATGTTTGATTCTGGAAGTTGGTTTCAGAGGGTAGTTCTGAAAATAAGCTTGTAGTCCACAGTAATGTTTTTGGAAAGTGAATGGTGTAATCATTTTTTTTGTTAGCAGAATTTTGTCAGTGAATATAATCACTTCCTATTAGCGGCAGCTAAATATTAGTTTTTCCTTGAAAGCGTATCTTCTGATAAACTAATTGCAGAAGTATTAACAGGTGAATAAACAATGTGGGTAACTTACCTACTGCACATTTTTTATGCAATGCAGCTACGCACTTTCACTAACATCATGGACTAAGGCGTAGGCAGTTCCGATCAATAAAAAAGGCAGTATCGAAATATCATCCAACTAATGACAGATCTAATTACTGCATGTGGTTGATAAGGCTTATGCTAGGAATAATTATGTGTTTAAAGGTACGGGTTAAAGATAATATAATAAGCCACTTACAATTGAGTTTTCAGACAGGCCTTAGCAGAACTAATCAAAGCTGCCATTATTTTATTTTAGAAAAGTATATAATTTTAGGAACACTGGAATATTGGTCCCCCACCTGTACTATTCAAAGAAATGTATTTTCTATAAAAATAATGAATCTGCTGGGGTGGTCGGTAAAGGTCCCCATGAGAGAGAGGGGTTTACGTTGCACGAGCCATATTGATGACTAGGGGAATGACGATATTGACACAATGTTGCAATTTTATATGTATCTAGTGTTGTTAATGAGAATGGGAGATGTGTTACTTTTAGTGTTATTTAGTGTTTAAGATTATGCATTTTAGATTGCACGCCGTCAGCATGATGAAAGCAACATAAACTGCTGAAATAAATGTAAATGCAATGTAGGTATGGCGTGCCACATACCACCTAAAATTTGGGCAGCAGTGAGATTTATATTTTCAAGCAAGAAAGGAGATTTGCCATGAAGAAATCACTGTGAAGAGGATGCAGTATTCTTGAACATACATGCACTGACATACATACATACATAGCGTTCTTTAAGGAAATGTGTTTTGGACAGTTGGGGTACTTGATGAATATGAATTTGTATGCCGCAAAGTCCTCTCATACGTTAGAATTGTGCAAGCCCTGAAATCTTGGTTAACGAGGTGAACTCTGTGTGACTGGGAAACTGTTCTAGCAAGGTGGAAGGGCAGTGAGCAGCAGCAATATTATCAGATGGTCAGCCACGGTCGGGGTTGAGGGTTTTACGACTTGACACTATTGTGGAAAGGAGATGCAATAGTTTTAAGTACATGGGAGCTTGTTATTCATTATCCAGGGAAGTCTGGCCATCTGTTGGGACTAAGTAATAAACCTGGGACTGAAAAGACACCTAAATGCAGAGTTGACAAATACTTTATGGGTATCGATCATTTTCTCAGGATGTATTCAGAGGCCATGCGTGCTGAATTGGAAGTTGTTTGGATTAGTGTGTAACAATGATGCCAGCAATTCTGGGTGGATGACATGGTTAACGTAAGTTCTCCTCTTCATGTCGTTGAAAAGTCCTTGCAAACCATGTGCATCATGTCTGGGGTTAAAAGATCCCAGACCAGCTGGGACTTTTAATGAATTATGTTTGTGTGTGAATGCGTAACTATGTGATGACATCATGCCATACCAAGGAAGATCTCGAAAAGGGGTGTGCTAAGAATAAGAGCTGCTGATGGTCAATAAGAATGTGGGAATTAGAGAATATTTGATTTCTCCAGGTGGTTCCCAAGGTAAAAGGGATTATATTAGGCCCTTAGATATAAATTGTTAAATTACCAGCTTGTGTAAATTGTTTTAGTCCACCCCCACGTGTGTCAATTGTTCTCCTGCTGCTTCAGCCCAATCCCCGCCCTGGTCCCTCCTCCATCCTCCTGCCCCCCCTGCTCTGAATTGTTGTCCTTGCATTAGGCGCTAGGCCCATGCACTCTCCCTCGCAGTGCCCAGGTAGTCCCCAAGGTAAGAGGGATTATATTAGGCCCTTAGATCTAAATGGTTAAATTACCAGCTAGTGTAAATTATTTTAGTGCACCCCCACGCATGTCAATCTCTCTCCTGCTGCTGTAGCCCAATACCGCCCCGGTCCCTTCTCCACCCTCCGCCCCCTGACCTGATTTGCTGTTCCTGCTCCAAGCCCAAGGCCCATGCAGTCTCCCTCACAGTGCCCAGACGGTCCCAAAGGTAAGAGGGATTACATTAGACCCTTAGATCTGAATTGTGAAATTACCAGCATGTGTAAATTGTTTTAGCGCACACCTGCATGTGTCAATTTCTCTCCTGATGCTTCAGCCCAATCCCGGCCCTAGTAACCCCTCCACCCTCCCACCCCATGCCCTGATTGGCCCCTCAACACCCTTTCACACAGCCTCCCAGGGCAGCACTCTGCCTGTGCAGCCTTGCGGCGAATGGCCCAAGGCAAAGGGTGGCTTCCGAAGTAGCGGCTTCTGTCAGTGTCTGAAGGTGTCAGCAGGGGAAGCCAGGGGCCTCCCACCAACACCCTCCAAAGACTAACTACCGTTTCTGCTACTCATGTGGCACTTACACCTAATAAGCATTCCTTGCGCCAAGCTAGCCCTGAACCAGAAGTGCAAGACTAACCCATAGACCCCACTACAGCCAACTAGCAGTGGCTGCATAGTCAGCTCATCAAACCAGCAATTGCAACAGGCCACAGCACCCTGACATGACCCATGACAGGTAGGCTGCCGTCAACGAGCATCAACGGATAAGGTTGGACCATCTGTTCTATTTACAAGATATACCGACACCATCATTCAAACCTCTTGTACCATACTGCAATGTGAAACGTAGGCCTCTTTCCCACTATACAGGACCATCAAAGTGTGCCCCCAGTTTTTGAAAGTGCACTGAAACTGCTTTTAAACTGCATTTGAAATTGCAATTGACACTTAGGCTTCTCTCCCACTATACAGGACCCTTCCAAGTGTGCCCCCTGTATTTGAAAGTGCACTGAACTGCTTTTGAAACTGTAATTGAAACTTAGGCCTCTTTCCCACTATACAGGACCATCAAAGTGTGCCCCCTGTATTTGTAAGTGCGCTGAAACTGCTTTTAAACTGCATTTGAACTGCATTTGAAACTTAGGCCTCTCTTAGGCTTAAAACTGCATTTGAAACTACATTTGAAATTGCATTTGAAATTTAGGCCTCTCTCCCACTATACAGAACCCTTCCAAGTGGGCTCCCTATATTTGAGACCGCATTGAAACTGCATTTGAACTACATTTGAAACCATATTTAAGCTTAGGCCTCTCTCCCACTATACAGGACTCTTTAAGTGAACTCCCCTGTATTGAAACCACATCTGAAATTACATTTGAAACTACTTTTTGAAACATAGGTCTCTCTCCCACTATACAGGACTCAAATCTCAGCGTGAGCTCCTGTAATATACTGCACTCTGAAACCTAGGACTCTCCACCTCAATATAAGACCCTCATTTCCAATGTTCTCACCCGTATCAACGTGCACTGTGAGAAAGACAACTTTAGGGGTCCCCACCCCATCTCATAACTTAAAACTGCCACACTGTGAGGCCGTAGCCCCTCCCGCTATCCAGGTACTCCAGCCTAGGTGTTCAATTCATGCCTAGGTTTCCATTCTAGGTGTTTAATTGCTGCCGGCCACCTAGAGCCTTGAACCTTCCTCCCGATATCTAGGCGTCAATTGGGTGTAAATTACCAACTACCTCCCTCAACCCTAAACCTTCCCTGTCACCCAGGCATCCCTAACCTGATACTTGATAACTCCCTGCCGTCTGCAAAGCCAAAACCCTCTGGATAGATTGATGTCCCAATCTTGATCACTGCCTGCCTTGAGGAACTAAACCTACCCGCTTCTGTCCAAGGATAAGAAATCAAGCCGTTCAATCATCTTTGGCTCCCGTCGAGACCTACATGGCTTCAGACGTCTGATACCCCACACCCAAGAATACAATCTCATTTTAACCACCTGTAAAATTCTAAACTGTCCACCTCTTGTCCCTCAGTCACCAGTAGCTCCTACAACTGAGTCCTAGGAACCTGACACCTGGGACATCCAGCAAGCACCTAATCCAGTGACTACTACCATAATCCCCTCCCAGTTACCCGCACCCTTAGCCCAATCAATACGCCCAACCCTCTAACGTACAATACCCCCCAGGACAGTCCTCCCTTTGCAAGAGGAACACCATACCCAACTGACTGCACAAAGACACACCTTCGAAAACATCCAGACAGAACAACTTAAGAGGATTAGAACCAACTGACAGAACAAAGTCCCACTGACCTAAGACCCAACTGATCGAACAAAGACACACCATCGGAAACAACCAGACTGAACAATTTAGGTTTAGAATCAACAATAGCCTGGCATGAGGCACACAATCAGAAACTGCACTATAAACCTAACACTCAGACCAACTCCACCCACCTAAGAGCAAAATGACCCGACAGGGTACAAATAACATGGATACACAAGCTCAACTGCCTTCAGCAGAAGATGCTTTCAATACAGAACACACCCCGCAAAATAATTCTATCGACAGAACAAACATCACAAGAGAAAAACCCTTGTACCTTACACCATACCTCGCACCAACCAAAGAACCTAGATACTCCAACGACACCAACATTTCCACACGGATAAAAAAAACACTGAGACAACGGAACTAAAGAAGAGGGGACCCGAGAAGAGAATGGGATGACGCCAGCCCCCTTTCTCCCTACATCACAAGAACAGATGGGCACTATCGATACCCACATCAAATGACAAGAGATGAAGAAACAATAGAAGTCAGCAAACCATTAATCAATCTCACAGATCGATTCATCGACAAAGCCACCTTCAAAGAACTTCTACCGCTCCTAGGCAACATACAAGTGCCCCAAATGAACACCCACAAACCAAAACCGGGAAAAATAAATAAATAAAATGACACCACTGCAATCTAAATAACGCAAGATCAATGTCCAAACACGCCACCAAAATCTATGACCTTCTAAGTGACGGAGGCATTGATATCCTTTTCGTAACCGAAACATGGCTAGATGACAACTACAAGATCACCCTCAATAACTGGCATCCCTATACCTTCAAGTGTATCCAAGTAAACAGGAAAACCAAAAGAGCTGGTGGACTGGCAATCATCGACAAGGAACACCTGTAAATTAAAGCGGAAGACTCATTAAACATCAACAAATGTGAATCCCAAATCATAAGTCTGTCAACAAATCCCAGAACAAACCTAAAAATCACGCTGATATACAGACAACCAACGTACGATGCAGCCTTCATAGATAACCTCATAGAAGCAATCACTAACCTAGCTATCGAGCATAACCAACTGATCATCCTCAGAGACTTCAACATCTAGTTTGATGAAGAAACGACAACCTCACAAAAATCTCTTACCAGCCAACTAACCACAATGGAACTACATGAGCTGGTCGAAGGAGCAAGCAACACGGCAGGACATACACTAGACGCAATCTTTACCAACAGAAAACTAATTACCACAGCACCACCGATTCAGATCCTCTGGAGCGACCACCTCATCATCCCCTTCGTAATCATGCTGCCCTCCCCAAAAACCAAGAAAGAAGATAAACTATGAATCATCATGAAAAGAAACTGGAGAACCACAAAAAAAATCTCCAACTTAACGGAATGACTGGAGATCACCAAACCACAAACAACAACCATGGTCAAAGCTGACCTAGACAATAAAATAGATATACTTCACAACTGGATCACCACAACAATCGACGAGATCGCAAAAGAGAAACCTTTCAATCCATCCCGCAAAGAGCAACGGCAAAATGGTTCACCCCACTACTAGGCACCATGAAAAGGAAAAAACGGAAACTAGAACTAGAATGGAGGATCAATAAACACTGCAGAAAAAAATTCAAACTTCAACAAGATACTTATTAATACAAAAAGGAAATACAAAATGCAAAAAGAAAATACTACGACAACAGAATCCTCATAGCACCAAACACCCAAAATGAACTGTTCAAAATCATAAACGAAATGAAAAACCCAGCCGGCTGCAACAACACTCCAATACCATCGAAGAAATTATGCAGCAATCTCGTAGACCACTTCAAAAATAAAATCATGACCATCCAACAAACCATGCAAAACAGACCATGCAACCACTACACTGAAGACACTAACCGATGCAAGGAACACCAGAACAAACTCCAAAACTTCCCGCACATATCGGTGGAGACTTTCATTAAACTCATAAATCAAAGCAAGAAATCAGGCTCCCCCGCAGATCCCTGCTCCCCTGACATCTACAAATGAATCCTCGCACAAAGAACACCAATGGAGTACTATAGGAATGTCATCAACCAATCAATCTGAACAGGAAGCGTGCCTCAAGGCTTAAAATCAGCATACATCAAACCACTCCTCAAGGATACAACAGGAAATGTAGAGGACCTCTCCAACTACAGACCCATCTCCAACATCCCCTACCAAGTTAAACTCCTGGAAACACACATACATAGAACAACCCAACAATTCATAGAAGAACACCATCTATTAAACCAGGCACAAGAAAGCTTCAGACCGATGAGAGGAACAGAAACAGCACTTATTTCAATCTGGGATGATCTAAAGATGAACGCAGACTCAAACAACAGCACTGATCTGATACTTTTAGACCTGTCAGCAGCACAGGTCTAAAAGTCCTGTGACACAGTTAACCACGACATCCTCATCATGAGGCTGGAAGAATTCGGAATCAACGACAACGCCTTACTTTGGATCAGATCCTTCCTAACAAACAGAACAGAAATAATATGGATGAAACCTTACAAATCAAGCCCACAAGAATCATCATGCAAAGTCCCACAAGGATCATCCTTCTCGCCACTACTATTTACCATCGACCTGTCACAGCAAATTAAACTCATTGAAAGACATGGCCTCGCCTGTTACAACTACGCTGACGACACACAAATAATCTACAAAATACAAGACTCACAAGAAGACAATTCAACACTAGAGAACTGCCTTTGTGAAAGATACAACTGGATGAACTTAAACTACCTTAAACTCAACCCAGGTAAAACAGAAATAATGATCAACACAAAAAATGGAGAAGACAACCTCTACATCCCATGGGCAACTGAACTTGGTGAAACCCCAGCCACATCATCGACTGTAAAAAAGCTGGGAGTCCTGATGGACAACAAACTCACTCTAGAGCCACAAGTAAACGCCCTAATCAAGAAATGCTTCTTTCGCCTGCGATTGGTTGAAAGGATCCTACCATTCATCTCAAACCGTCATCGCCCTCATCATGTCCAGATTAGACTACTGCAACAGCCCATATCTAGGCATGCCTGAACGACTCCTAAATAAACTCCAACACATAAAAATTGTGGCAGCTAGACTGCTCTTTAAACTACCTAGAAGATAACACATCACATCAGCGCTGAAAACGCTAAACTGGCTACCCATCAAAACAGCGGATGAAGTTCAAATCAATGTGCGAACCCCACAGAGCAATCCACGAGCAGAAGAAAACTAAACGTACATCACACCACAAGGCCACTCAGATCCAGCAGCGACATCCCCTGTGCCCCAGTACAGCTTTGACCACCGTGGAGAAGGGCAGGAGCCCCAGCCCCACATCCTCGAGCAACCAGGAGCTGCAGATGCAAGCAGCATCATCACATGGATCTGCGGTGCACCACAACTTCAATACCCAGTAAGCATCGAGGGTGAGGATCCATAATCCCTATTCCCGTGCATACGGCACACCAGCACCTTTGTGTAGTATTTTGCACACCGTGTTTCTTCCCCGATCAGAAGCGCACTGCAGTGTCTGATCTGCCTGACAATTGCTGAATCTTCTGCCTGGCCCAGTAACGTCAGGCACATCGCAGCCCCAGAGTGAGGCTCTGGCCTTGAGGCTTCATTGCTAGGCAACCGAAGATCCCTTTGTATTCAACAACATCTGCCGGTAGGCAGAAACGCCGGCCACACGACAAAGGCCTAGACTAAGGCCCTGTTTGCCCCTGTTCGCACCAGGGCGCACCCAGTACCTTCACACCACAAGGCCACTCAGATCTAGCAGTGACATCCCCTGTGCCCCAGTACAGCTGCGACCACCGTGGAGAAGGGCAGGAGCCCCAGCCCCACATCCTCGAGCAACCAGGAGCTGCAGATGCAAGCAGCATCATCACATGGATCTGTGGTGCACCACGACTTCAATACCCAGTAAGCATCAAGGGTGAGGATCCATAATCCCTATTCCTGTGCATACGGCACACCAGCACCTTTGTGTAGTATTTTGAACACCGTGTTTCTTCCCCGATCAGAAGTGCACTGCAGTGTCTAATCTGCCTTACAATTGCCGAATCTTCCGCCTGGCCCATTAACGTCAGGCGCATCGCAGCCCCAGAGTGAGGCTCTGGCCTTGAGGCTTCATTTCTAGGAAACCGAAGATCCCTTTGTATTCAACGACATCTGCCGGTAGGCAGAAACACCGGCCACATGACAAAGGCCTAGACTAAGGCCCTGTTTGCCCCTGTTCGCACCAGGGCGCACCCAGTACCTTCCGCCACCACCCTCATCACTTTGAACTTCCCCTTTGCAATATGATGAACAATTTGCAACTCTCTGGATTCTTCCCAGAACACACACAAGTGAGTACGCTGAACCCTGCTTCCCATGCCTACCACCTAGCGCACCTTGGAATTGTCTCCTTGTACCACGATTCAAACTCTCAACAATTGTGGGCACCAGCTTCCTGGTTAAGTCAGCACAAGTGTGGAACTCCTTGCCACCACCCCTGAGAGCGACTCAAACATTCTCCAAATTCACAAATTCAGACAGAATTTGATTAACTGGTTCAAAGAGAATGACAAGTAAACCGCCCCAGACACTCACCACTTGTAAATAACCTTAACTGCATTGTATTGTACATTTCTACCTGTGCACTGCCTCTTTATTATTTAAACATATATCTTCCTATGCCTGCATAACTCCTTTGATATCCGTATACTATGTTCTTGTGCCTTTACCATATGTAACAAGCTCCATGCTTGTCTTTTTCTTATGCCTGTATAACTTTCCCTTACTGTCTTTACACTATGATTTGTATTTTGTACCATATGTAACTAAGCTAAATGCCTTGTGGTACCCTCGGCACCCTGATACCTACGGGTCTGGTGTGCACTACAAATAAACAAACAAACAAACAAACAAACAAACATCCATTTGGAACCCAAATCATACAACAAGAGAAAACCCGGAGGATCCTCTTTTTCTCACCTCGCCCCAAAAACCTGGAACAAACTACCAAAGAACATACAGAACACAAGAGATCACCTACAATTCAGGAAACTCCTCCAAGCATGGCTCTTCCTCCCATAACCAGAAAGAATGCCCATAAGGACATATACAAAGGAACTAGGCCGAGAGAAGCACCTACCTTGATTCCGTAAGTCATCAACCCTTATAAAATAAGGATATACGGATCTGTAACATATCCACTTATCAATTAAAAAACATACCATATTGAATCATACGAAAGAACACTCACAGATCAATCGGAAAGGAGAGCAAGGTATGACCCAGCAATAGCACCTGGCCCACCTCGTAAACTCGGGCAGCAATGGACCACCGACAGTAAATAGATAGGAAAGAGCAGGGAATGATAATATAACACCATTGCCAAAGCAGGGATTATGTGTGCCCCTTGCGTGTATTAAGCCCAATAACTTAGCTGGAGGCCAGCCTCACCACTGTCCTGAAACTATCCAGTTCGGAAAGGGAAGAGAAGAATATACCACCAATGGACTACCAACAGTAAATAGATAGAAAGGAGCTGGTGAATTATAATATACTGCCACTATCATACCAAGGGATAATGCTCGCCGAACCTGGTATACTAAGCCCAATTTATCTGCTGGAAACCAGCCACGCTATCACCCCAGAAACTAGACATTCAGTAAACCAAGAGAGAGAATATACCTACCCAGTATGACAACCTGATACATAAACTAAACTACAAGGATTATGAGACATACAACCCACTAACCAAACCCTAAAATTTCTGCATACATAATTCACACAAAAACCCACACAACCACCTCTCTCACAGCAAACCACATGGACTTCACCACACCGCAACAACAATCAACACATAGATCGCAACAACATCACACAAGGACTTGCTTCGATCCTATATACACACCCAAGCTCAGCACACAGTGAAAACTGAACTGAAGCTGCCAACAGTACAACACCTCTCATTAGTACACCACCTCTCACTTTCCTACGCCCTCTTCACCGACTAACCCACATGCCACCTTTGTTTACAGATCAGCCTGAGTGCCTGGAGACCAACTAAGTTGGTGACGGTGCGTTATATAAATACCTTTAACATTAACAATAACAATGTATAGACTTGACTAATCATTTGTGGGGGATGATTTGTAATAAAAATATGTGGGAGTGTTTCAGATGTTGCAAAATATATAAAATGTGTAAACTTGTGTGGTTCAGAGAGACTCAGGTTAGTTTGATTCTACAGCCTCATCTAGCTCCTGCCGACCCTTTGTACAATAAACTTGCTTTACAGACAAACGCGCACACTCTTCTTAAGTGGTGTGCCTATTTGGGTTAAGATGAGGACACAATCTAATTCCCAGTATAAAAGAGGTATGCAAGGGTGTGTTCTAACTCCCACACTCTTCTGCCTATTCATTAATTGTGCAACTGAAATGCTTTTGTCCTCACCAATAGATGCCCCAAAATTGATCAAAGATAAAATTACATTTTCTCCATATGCCAATGATTGCTGTATTATTATCACTTATTGCGGTGGGTTTATGATATGGCATTTGATATAATATGGCATTTGTAACGCACCTATACACAAGTGTTTCAAAAATAGAACTTGTTATTTTTCACGGTTTTGTGAAAATGACGGTCTTGTAACAAATATCACCAAAAAAAATCAATAATTTCCCTAACCTCAGAAAAAAATAAAAATCCAACTCTTTTTAAATGTTGATGGTGGAGATATTGATGTGTACGTGAAAACTATTATTTAGGTCTCAGATAGAAGAATATCTGCAAATGTAATTCCAAAATTGAGAAATCTAATTAAGCAGGAAACAGCAATTGCAAGGTATAATAAAGAGCATAGGTATAGAGCCTCACTGCCTGTTTTAAAAGCAAATGAGGCTGAAGTCCATCAGACACCCATTAACTGCTCAGAACTCTGGGAGTGTATAATCCCTTATATACTATCTGCCTCTGAACATTCCTTTTAAACGAGAATATTATGGTTGAGTACTTCTACTCCGAATTTACTGCTTCGTTTAGAAACAAACTGAATCAGCACAGACCATATAATTGCACTGAAACCAGAACATTATTGAATACAAATCTGGAGCAGTCCATTGTTGACAATGCTTAAAGATGCTTTAATAGACTTGTTATCACAAAAGGTTGCCCGTAAAGTGCCGGTGTGTTTACATGTGAACAATATGTCCCATTATGCTTGTAACCCAGAGTTCTGGTACAGGCCAGATCTAATATATCGTAATACCAAATCGTTTGTGAAGGCAGCCTAATCAATGAAGGAAGTAGAACTCCTCATGGGTGAACTGGGCAACTTTCCTTTAACTTTAAGGTATTGGACATTTAAGACTACTTTCAGATATGAATCCTATTTGGATTTTATCATGCCTGAGTTTTTACACACATTGTTTATTAAATTGTGTCTGGGCATTTTAAAACTGACAAAAAGAACAAAACACGAGGGTGCCTTTGCAACAGATGAGTGCCCTTATTGAATGAGTGAGACAAAAAAAATACATTGGCTCTCATTAGGAGTTTGGTGGTAATTTGGTGGTAAATATGCCAAATTGCTTCCAAGTTTGATTACAATTCCCACCATTTGGCTCTGTGGGTTTTTCACGGAACTGGTGGTATTTCCACATTTTTGAACTCCAGGGGTATTTTTGGGGGTTTTGCCACCAGTGGATTTACCACATGGTGAATCCACCAATTTTTGGAGGCAGGATTTACCACGAGCTTGTTGGTGGAGGTAAATCCTTCACCTTACCACTACATTTATAATTCAGTGGTGTGGGGTAAAAGGTGGTAATTCCATGAACACCATGAAAAGTGACTGTAATGGTATTACCACCAATTGTTCTCATAGAAACAAACTAATAATGAGGCGTTTTGTCCCTTATTTTGCCTGAAATATATTAGAAACATTGTTTCATTGAGTATGAAGTATGGAATGACCTGATGAAATAGCACTTTTTTTTAAAAGAGTGATCAGCTTTCAGTTGTATCAGTTTTTGGTAAATATTTATTGAGAGCCGAGGTTATAATATTATAATATATTATAAGGAAGAGATGCATGCAGTAGATTAAAGACAGATTATTCAATCTGCTTTTAAGTACACATTTTACTTTGAATTTTTTCAGTGTACGACAGTATTAGTTTATGTTATATTGTACTTAATGAAATGTTTGCATACTTTTGTTTGTTTTGTCCAATGATACACATTACTTAATATAGGCATGGAAATGTGTAATATTTGTTCTGAAACTTGCCAGCATGTCTACTTGATGTGTCCAATAAGAAAACTAAAATAGAGTCAAAAGGTTTGGCGGTGTCTACATAATGTGCAGTTTATTGAAACGAAAGATATTTGGAAATTATTGACTGGAAGTCAATTATCTTTAAGTTAATATTTTAAGACAAGAATGGCATAGAATCAGTCAAGTGAATAATATTTTAATGATTCAGGAGGTAATATTATACTTAATGGATTTTGAGATAAAAATAATTGTAAAGTATTCCATTGAAGGAATGCTTTTATATTATTAACTTTGTATAGCAATGTTAACATTGTGTACATGTTGACATTTTCTATGCACATCATATCACATTAAAATGAAAAGAAAATGTGTGTGGCCCTCTTCACTAACCCTCAACCCTCATGGAAGTGTTGCAATTACTGTGTTTGCACCACTTTTCCTGCTGCACAGGGCAAGGATGACTGCTTGGTACTCAGACATGAGGCAATCAACTGTTTCATTTTATCACTGATGTCTATGTCTCTGTGGTTCCTACCATCAAAACCTTGCTAACACAAAGTGCCCTGTTTGTAAATGGCATGTTGTTGCTGTGATGGTTCGATATGCTTGTCAATATTGCCACTAGCGTGGAAGGTGGCCCATTGTGCAGTTCCATTAATGCAGTCAGTCATTTGGATATTAGTTTACCTATAGTTTACATATAGAAAGTGAACTTCTATAACCTTGGACCTGTTTGATATCCTTATCACATCAAGACCTACTGCATGATAAAACTCATATATCACCTTGCATGCAAAGTAATTCCAGCTGGTAATTCGGCAGAGGGTATCAGCACTTGCCATCAGCTCTCTAAAACCTTTGTTTCAATAATCCATGAGGTGGAAGGTCTACTGACAGCATTAGCGACAGCTTGCCATTCGGTAGCCATAGCGTTAGATTATTTCTGGCTGCTGTAAAATTACTCGCTTATAACAAAAATATAACCTTATGCTCATGTTAGCTATTACATTTAAATTTGCATAGATGATTTATATGCTGTGAACATAACTAGAAAGCATGGATCACAGTACAATGATGGAATTGATACATAGGGTGGGGAGGTTGTTATGTCAGTTTATGATCCTCTATTGTGAGTGAAGTGTTTCCTACAGACATTTGTTTTCAGTACTTTGCTGAATTGCAGGAGGGAGGGAGCCAGGTTGATAATAGCAGAAGGTTCGTTTCAGAGCTTGGGAACACAGCAGAGAATGCTTGCTTTCTGGCTTCTTCTTTCAATTTTTAGATTTCAATCTGGTGATACTCTGGCTCCTGGTATTGCATTGTCTTCCTGAGATGGTGATCTTTTCAGCTAAGTATAATTGTGTCTTGGACATTAGTTCTTTGTAGGTGATGTGGGCTGTATTGAAAGTGATGTGTGCTTAGAGGGGAAACCAGTTTCATTCTTGAGAATTGGGGACAGGTAGTTGAATTTCCTTAATCTTGCAATGAGGCATGCTGAAAATCTTTTAGAGCAGCTTCAGTCATGGTTGTGACACCTGCCAGGATTGCATTGCCACAATACAGGTGGGAGAGCACCAGGGTCTGGATGATGGTTCTGAAGTCTGATGCAGTGATGGATGAAGGGTTTAACTTGGCACATGAGTGAGAGCGGGTACCATACTATTGGAATGCTCTCGATAATGTGTGCTTTGAAGAAGTGGTTACATATGATGGTGAAACAGAGGGACTTTGCACTAGTGGTGTGTTGAGTGGTAGTCTTCAAATTTATTCCTGGGCAACACTTTCTGAATTTGGGTCATTTGTTGGCACCGAGGAGGAGGATGAACTCTGTTTTGGCAGGGTTGCATTTTAGATAGGCACCTGAAATACAGGCTTCAATGGTAGTGAGGCAATGTTTCAGTTGGTGAATGCCATCAAGGGAGTTTACCTTCAGGTGTGTCATCAGTATACTGGTTGATTGTGATGTTGACTGTGGCCATGAGTGCCCCCAGTGACTCCCTGGAGAAGAAGAATATATCAGGGGAGAGGATGGAACCCTGAAGGGCTCTGCAGTTCCTCAGAAATTATTGGGATCTGCACGTGCTCATTTTGGTGACCTGGTGGCTTCTGTTTTATGATAAGGCAAGTCATACAAGAGTATACATTCAATAAAGACACCTCAGCGCAAATTCCTCCTAATCAAATCAAGTGGTCTTTTGTGTCAGTCTGCTATTAATGACACTGCATGTTGGATCAGCAATACCTGTGGAAAAGGTATATATGTCACACACAAATTCCCAAACCTATAATGAGTCTAGCCAAGCCTACATTCCTATGAAATTCTTTAATTATATTTCTCTTAGGATGTCTGTCAATTGGGGTTTGGACATGTGCATGAGATTCCGGGAAAAATCTGAACAGGGAAGGGGAACATTATCAACCTGACAGCCCTTGGACCTGACTGGAGTGATTATTGTATTGTCACTTTGAAACTGCTGCAGAGTATGAGAATGCTGGAGAAACAGCACCATTGGGGAATACATTGAGTGCCCTAAACTTGCATGAAAGTACAAGCTGTGAAAGTCCCTGAAAAATTGATGCACTGCGTAGAAGCCGGCAGCCACACATACTCATACAGACATTGCCTCGTGTAGGCCCAAAAAAGCCCAAGTTGCCATGCATCGGTGAGCAATAGTGTAGTTACCTTATAGCAGAATATATCCCTGTGCCCTTAGTAAAAAACTGCTGCATTTAACATTATTTGGGGAATCCTAAACGAATATTTATAATAATAATAATAATAATAATAATAATAATTATAATAATAAATGACAATTACTGGTTTTACACTAATTGAGCACACAGAGCATGTAGGTCTCAAAATCTAGTCAGATGCCTAGCAAAAAAGAACATCCTCACCCCACAGCAGAAAACAGTAGCCAGACTCTGCTTTTGCAACTTCTCAGCGCAAAAGACAAAATGCCTGGCAGTGATTCGTTAAGACAAGGGGGGCGAGCACCTTCCCAGGCTTAAGTTGCAGTAGTGAGGTCATGAAAGAGCAACAAAGAAATATATCACACCCCAGAGTCAAAGGACAAGGCACTGCACACTAATTGGTCGAAACACATCAGCCTAGCTAAGTTCACAAGCCGGTGTTCAAAAGAGACATAACAATTTGTGTTCCTGAATAGAATATCAGAATGTATTATAATGAAGTGCACAAGCCAGTGAGAACAGAACAATGAACAGTGTGAAATCCTGCCTGATGTGAGAGAGTGAATGAGCTACAACACTGCCCTCGGTAGGATAAATTGTTCAGAGCACCAATTGCTAAGTGAGAAACATGCAAAACGGTATTGCACATGAAGTAGAATTGATTAGGAATCAGTCATGCATTTTACAGAAGGTCACACATGAATAGAGGATAGCATAGGGGCAACTTGCTTGTCTTGGAGAGCAACAAAGATTCGAATCCTGGATCTCCACTTAGAAACCAAACTCAGGTATTAAATGCACTATAAAATAACAATAACAATTTTAAAAAATGAATTAAATTTAAAAACCCTCATGACATGTCCATATCAGTAATAGAGACACCTCCTGAAACCACAAGTTATATAAATACACACAAACATTTGCATATTACATGGCCACGGTAGTGGCCATGTAGTTATGGTTAAGTTGGTGTTTCCATAGGAAGAGCACTTTTTGGGTGGCTTATAACTTCGCTCCCCCTGGACGAATCCTCACCAAACTTTGCGAAAAAAGTATATGGCCCACTCAGAAGTTCTTTACAAAGTTTGGTGAGGATTCGTCAAGGGGGGGAAAAGTTATAGGGGGGGTCCCAAAACTTCTTTTTTTCCCATAGACTGAATGGGAAAAAACTTTGCGCACAGCTACAGCCCGAACCGCTGGACGGATTTACACCAAATTTGCGGCAGGGGCGGCGGCCTGGTCCCGAAAGCGTGCTTTTGCAAATTTGGTGTAAATCCGTCCAGTAGTTTTTTTATAAATGACCAAAATGTAAGGCAAAAAAAATTAGTGATATCTGTGTTCGCTTCGCGGACGGACTTCCCTGTTCGCTCCGCGGACAGCACCCCGATTGGCCCATGGCCTTGCGTCATGTCCACAGACATGTGATGTGTTCGCTGATTGGACGGCGAGGGGCGTGGAGCGCGTCAGATTTTCTGTGGCGCCCGCCATCTTGTATTCGCCGTCGACCACGTGAAATGTAGATAAAAAATTGTATTTAGTGCCCTGTGTTGGTGTGTAAGAGTGTTTGGGGAGGGTGGGGGAGTATGAGAGAGGTTCAATGTTTTGTTTTTTTATGTGCTAGACGTTTTTGTTGCGTTCGATTTGTCCGCAGAGAACACGGCTGTTCTGACATTTTGTAAATAAACTAAATGGTGGGGTGTTTAGAGGACAGAGTATTTGTAATTTTTGTTCGCAAGCAAGGTAAAAATGAGCTATGAACACTCGCGATGTACTTAATTGTTCGTAAATACACAAACTGGGGGTGTCCTCAGGATGCTGTCCGTATTGTAATCTGTCTAGTTGAATGTGTTCTAAGAACACTCGGGGTGTCCCAAAATGGTTGCAATTACACAAAATGGGGGTGTTCTGAGAACGTTGTTTGTATTGTTCGTTGTCAGGGTGAAAGTGTTTTAAGACCACTCCTTTTGTCCGCTAATAGTACAATTTCCTATGGGCGTCAACCGACTTTTTGTCCAGTAAAGAAACGATAAATCCGGCTGGTGTGCGCCGACATTATGTGATAATCCTATGACTGGTGCTATTGACCTGGCTGACTTTGTTTTGCGACACTAAATCATATCTCCCGCCCCTAAGCCTGATATTATCAAAGCATTCATATTCCCTGCCTCTCTCCGTGACGTTACAGGATGCGTCATCAAACGTGCCCAGTCCTCTCCAGTCCTAAGTGACTTTACACAGAACCCGGAAGACAACACATATTATGTCACAACATAGAGCGCCACAATTCGGAATATGAAACAGTGATTTAAAAGCAAACAGCAAGATTGTAAATTTTGTAAAGTACATTTATTTGACATCAAATGTTTATAGAATATTCAACAATTTGCATTTGCCTTTGTTGTCGATCCGCAAAAGTTCATGTTGAGGCACGCGATGTTCCTTTGCGGTACAGAGGTTGTTAGATCAGCTTACAACTCAGTGCGCCACAATTCGGAATATGAAACTGTGGTTTAAAAGTAAACAGCAGGATTGTACATTTGGTAAAGTACATTTATTTCACATGAAATGTTTAGTGAATATTCAGCGATTTGCTATTGTCTCTGCTGTCGATCAGCAAAAGTTTATTTGGAGCCACGCGTTGTTCCTTTGCGGTAGATATGCTGTTGGTTTATGATTAAAGCAGTAAATGGTCGCTCTGATAATCGGAAGGTTGCTCCAAAAACGAGCCATTAGACCACCCTATTGGTTGGTATGTTGTTTGTAGCCGCTAGTACTGCGTAAGGGCATATTGGTCCTTGGCGATTGTCCCATAAAATGGTGAGGGTCATGAAGTTGCATATTTGGACCTGCACCTGGCAGTTGAAGACCCCATCCACTGGAGTCTGTAAATCGTGACATAGGCAAAATGGGGCCACATACCTGTTTTAAAAAACATAAATTAGTCTCACCAGCCGATCTTCATTATAAATCATCATTTTATTTATTATTAGGACGTGAAACTATTTGCTATCGAAGATAGTGCAACGGAGTATGTTAATAATAAAATAATAATATTTTCTCATTCATATAGCACTAAGAACCGTGAGGTATCTAAGTGGTGCTTATTATTAACCACGGTGTGTGGTGCTCATTTATCGACCACTGAAGGATGAAAGGCTGAGTTTGGCCGTGCTGGGATTCGAACTTGCGTTAGCAAGCTGTGCACGGATGACAAAGTGAGCGTTGTACTCGCTGTGCCACTTGACAGGCACAGCGAGGAGAGCGCTTGACCGCCTATAGACCGGTTAAATTATTTATATTAACCCACCCTGTGTCGTCTGCCTTTTTCAGAGCCCTCTAAACAACTGGGGATCAATTCGGCGGTGATAGTGCACGGTAGAAAACATTATGCCACTTTCAACGAACAAGTTCAACTTGAGGGGTCTTTAATGCTACGCTATTGTAATTATATTTGGTATAAAATAATCTAAAGGGTTACTTACAGTACAATTGCAATTTCCATTGTCTACGAGTGGTGCAGTCCCAAAATACGACTCCGCGTGTGCCAACGATCTTTCTCATAGTGATATAATATATAAAAGTGGTTTTGTTTCATAAATGTCATCCTTATCTTCTCTTACGTTTTAGCAACACTCCTTCAAGAGAAGTCTTTCACCACAATCTCTGTCTGTCAAGGTCAAAACACAATACAACCTTATAGTCCGCTTCGTGAGCCTCTCCGGGGCCCGAGAAAAAAATGGAAGCAGCTGACCTTCATTGTGAACGAGCATAAATTCTTACTTTGCAACATTCTTTGTAAAGCCATCTGTAGAAGTTGTTTTTTGCACGCCATGTTTGTATATTGTTTGGGTGATATTAAAAAAAGTTTGTTTAAAGGACGTTATGGTTTTAAGTACAGCCGAAAGACCCCTGAAAATCACAAGTTATGGTAAGCTATGAAAAATAACTCGCGCCACCACCGTGCACTGCTAAGACTAACACCCAGGACATCAAAGATGACATCGCAAATGTCATTGATGAAATCACTGATGACATCACATGTGTATGTACTTTTCATGGAATTTGTGTACTAGGGATTTTTATTATAATGTTGCGAAAAAAGTGTCAAGGATATTGCAATAAATATCATACCGTTATTAGTGCTTTGAACGATGCATTGATATAAATAGCATTGTATTATGGGATTTTATCTAGTATACTGAGCTACTAATGGAGAAACATAGCATTGTGTGCAGAGTACAAGATGAAAGTATAATATTTGTAATGTTAATATGTTGAATAATGAAATGATAATTGTCCTGAAATGTTCGAAAATTCACAAAATGGGGGTGTTCTGAGGACGTTATTCGTATTGTGTGATTGCTTAGCTTTATGCAATGAGGGAATGGCACAGAGAGTAAAGTGGACGCCGTCCGCGGACACCTCGGCTGTTCGTGGACAGGGCGTGCTACATCTGGGTTTTTCCAGGAAATCCAACATGGAAAGAAGACTGTACGGATCAGCCAATCAGATGTCGAGGTTGTGGATTTGTGTTGAAAGAGACTGTGTGTGGTGAAGATGGCAGAAGTGGAGAAAGTCAGGGTGTTGGTGCTCGGAGATATGTTTGTGCATGGTTTACAGCAGTACGCTGAATGCAGGCATATTGCAAAGACTTTGATGTGAAAGGAGTGGAGGTGGTGTGGAGCACTGTGCCTGATTGCAATGTACAGGGAATTGTACACGTTTTTGAGGATATGGCCACGATGAACAGTCCGCATGTGGAAGTTTTGCACTATGGTGCTTTCCATTTGGGCAACGTCAGTGCCCCTACTTTGTTGGCTGATTTGGAACGCTTGGTTCAAACCATAATGAAGATCCTTCCAAATGCGAAAGTAATTTTTTCTGGATTACTACCTAGGGCAATATCGGACAATAGTTCAGTTTTTTGTCCTCAGCAAAACATTGCTAGGTGTGTCATCAACCGAGGCATGTGTGCCTTCATGCTTAGAGCTGGTATGTTCTTCTGTAACAATGAGAATATTGATGCCAGTAATGCTGTTAATTTTAAAGAAGATGGCATTTCTTTATCTTTTACAGGAAATTCCTTTCTATTTTGGAATGTAAGGGTTGCTTTGGAGAAGGTTATGGTAAAAACAAGAAAAAAAATACAAAATAACAGGTGTCTGTCAAGCATCTGTTAAAAAAAAAAAAAAAACGTCTCTTTTCAGAGCCAACTTCAAAGGGGAAATGGGGCACACTATTTAAATTTACATTCACCACGCTCAGATTTTCGATGTGTCCGCGGACATGGCGGTAGTCCGCGGACATGAAAATCACTACAAAGGGGTTAGTATGTTCTATGTTACATGTATATGAAGTCAGTAATATTATGCTTAAGTTGTGCTACTAAAAACCTATGAAATTCAGTGAAAAAACTTTTTTAAAGGGACGTTATGGTTAAGTTGCGCTACTAAAAACCTATGAAATTCAGTAAAAAAAACTTGGTTAAAGGGACGTTATAGTTAATTTGCGCTACTAAAAACCTATGAAATTCAGTGAAAAAACTTTGTTAAAGGGACGTTATGGTTCAAAGTAAAACCGAAAACCCCCTGAAATTCGGCAGTTATGGTGAGATAAGCAACCATAACTCGCGCCGCCACTGTGCACTGCTAACACTAACACCCAGGACATCAAAGATGACATCACAAATGTCATTGATGACATCACTGATGACATCACGTGGCTGGCTCTCCCTTTTTTTACTTTCCTGACATATCTAGGCCACATGATTTTCCTCAGTAACAGTCAGGAACTAAAAATTGTAAATGACTATATTCGTAGACTTATCCTTCAAGTATGTTCTTAGAATAATTCTATTATTGTCCAGTCATATCATATGAAACATGTACATAGGAGAAGTCACAACCTTGAAAGACAGCAATCCTTTTTGTGCATTAAAATTATCAGTAGATTTATCAGCACTTTCTGATACTTTTGATGTTTTTTTATTACTGTACTTTCCCTGTATATGCTCATATTTTTATATGTTGTAATCACACTATTTTCCTTAGGGTCCAGCCACATCATGTGATATATATAGATAGGGTAAGTAACAGCTTTGAAACAGAGCAATCATTTCTCTCCATAAAGGTAATCAGTTAGGTTATGAACACTTTCTGCTACTATTGCTGTTTCTTTTTCCTACTTCAATTCCCTTGTATATATTCATATTTGTATGTGGTGTTGTCTCTTTGTGATTTGTGTATAATAATGCAATTATGTAGTAAGTGGGTTTTATTACCTACTTATCACAAGTTTCACTGTACGCAAAACTCTAATATGAAAACAGTTATCATTTCAATATTCAACATGGCAAGCTTATGAATATTGCACCTCCATCATGTATGCTGCACACAATGCCTATGTTTCTACATGAGTACCTTAGTATACTGGATTGAAGTTAATAATAGAATGCTATTTATATCAATGCATAGCTTAATGCACTGATTAGCACTTGATATTTATTCCAATAATCTTTGACACTTTTTTTATTAACATTACACTAAGAATCCCTTGTACAGACTTTTCACGAAAGGTAAATGCACATGTGATGTCATCAGTGATGTCATCAGTGACATTTGTGATGTCATCTTTGATGTCCTGGGTGTTAGTGTTAGCAGTGCACGGTGGCGGCGCGAGTTATGGTTGCTTATCTTACCATAACTGCCGAATTTCAGGGGTTTTTCGGTTTTACTTTGAACCATAACGTCCCTTTAACAAAGTTTTTTCACTGAATATACATATACACATATCATTGTCATTTTAAGAGAATGAAGTTTGTAAGCAGCTAAGTCCTAGCGCAAAAAGTAAAGGCAGGATTGATGGAATCATGAGAAAGGAAGCATGCCAAGTAATGTTTCCAATGACGAATTGCACAGTGTACTGCAGATAAACAGTTCACAATGATGAGAATGCTAAGATGGTGACCAACAGCTTAGCTCAATCGGAAAGGATGCTAGGTTATAGCCTCAATGTCACACTGTCACACCTCACTAATGGATTAGTTGAAATATACGTAATCATTCACTCCAAACATACTCCTCTTGGAGCAAACAATTGCAAGTCGTGTTTAACAGATACATGCTTTAAAGAGTGTCATCCAATTAGAAAATGTGTGACCGGAGATGAACTGAATGCAAATGTGTTCATATTTTAACAATCTCACGTAGTTACGATGTTAGAATTAGCCAATAGAGTTAGGAAATGTACGGAAGCACCTATAGTGCAAATGATGAAGGTGAATTAGAAGCCTGGAAAAAGTAACTGACTCGTAACATTTGTTGTCTCTTCCTTTCTGTAATTCATTATAAGACGGGCAGTTTTATAACGTGTAGTTTAATGTATGTTTAAATGTTTCCCTGCCTAGGCAGTTATAATACATTTTAGTTTTTCTCATATATCGTGCATTCATTTTTTGTCTCTTTTGGATTGATTTCTGATACTTGGATCAGGACCGGCCTTACATATTTGCTGGCCCGAGTACAGGGATCCAGGTGTTTCCGGAAAGCTGGGGGCACCTCCACCGCACTTTGGGAACAAGCAGAGTCCACTGGAGGGAGCAGAAGACTCTGCAAACCACGAGGAGGTATCAGGCACTGGGGTTACACAGAAGGCCTGCATGATTGCTCCAGCCCCCGGCCTGCCCTTTGAAGTGCAGGCCATTATGGGGAGAGGCAGCCCCAGAAGACTTAGGATGACCGTGGAGAGCCAGTGTACCTGATCCAAGAACTACAACGGGGAAGTGTGTATAATTGAGGAAGTGGAGTGAATGATGGTGTGAACACTGTGATTTGGTTTGCCATGTTTTCTTTTCTTTTATTTTTAGTAGAAATTGAAGAAGGCTCCTGTACCGAGGAGTGGTGACATTACATTATTGCAAAACTTGGTAAGTGAAGTGTACACATCCCTCAGTAACTGCGGGAGGGGCAACGTTGCTTTAAAAATAATAGTGGGAGGTCCTGCATTGGTGAGACCTGTACCCACCACCCATGGTGAGGGGCGAGAGGTAGAAAACAGTAGAACATTGAAGAACTGTTATTTCGTCTTTGTGTTGTTTCTATATATATGAATTTGGTATTGTGTGATCAGAGGCAAATGATGATAACATTTTGAGTGTGGGGAAAAGATTGGGGTGGGGAATACACTTGGGAGGGGATGTGATTTTGGAAATATCTGCTTAGCGCATGAGCACACTGCAATTTAAACATTTTTGATATGTGATTTTGAAGCAGGTTAGGGGTGCGCCATAGAGGGGTATTCTTGCGAGGTATTGTTGAAGACATTGCTTTAATTTTGTTGTTTGTGCAAAGCGTTATAAAGATCAGTTGCATTTATAAAAATGAGTACTCCCTTAGAACACGTGTAAAGAATTGCCAACTTACAAGGAATAAATCATCAAGTATAATCAGGAGTGGGCGGTAAGAAGAGAAGACACAGTTTTTTGCAGCTTGGGCAGCTGAGGGCATGCATGATAAAAGTATCACAGAACACATGTATACACATTTGTTGTCCACATACAAGGGTAAGAAACTTAAATAGATGCAGAGTATATTATAATTGTGGAAGTTGTACGAGGAAGATGAGAATAACACTAAAGGAAAAGGGAACGTCAAAGGGGAGTCAGCCCCATCCAGTTAAACAATTAAAAACCCACACAGGCTTTGACGCCTGTGCAATTCGTACCCCATAGGAGTATAGAGAAAGGCACATAGTTGTGACCAGCTGCAGGATATACAAACCCCTAATTTAAACCCACAGCATATTCAGAAACATATCCATTAAAGGGAGCAAGTGCACCCAGTGACAGACAAGACCCGGCAATAGTGAAATTAGAAAATAAAGCACACAAAGATTTAGAAGCAGCAATACCAAAACAGAGGAGGAACTGTGAAGATTGACAAGGAAAAGGGATGGGTCTTGCACCACAGTAGATGCAGAAACGTGGGCAGCAGGCAAATTATTATTGTAATCACACAAAGCAGTAATGAAGGATGTAAAGGTAGAAACTGAAGAAACAGAACACCAGGATGTAGATTATTAATCAGAGGTGATTGCAAATGAAGAACGTGAGGAGAATTGGGAAACTGAAAAAGATCAAGAAGAGAGGCCTCTTGGGAAAGGCAATTAAGGCCTCACCCTAGAACCATGGCAGTGGTTAGAGACTGGAGAAAGGCTAGAAAACATCATAGCCGAAAACAAGGAAGGCAATTTCCATGGATACATAAGGGAATGAGTAGATCGCAATACGTACCATGGCCACACATTGACAAGAATAATTTAATTAAGATGCTGGCACCTCTCACTGCAGGGGTGGGTAAGTGGATTAGTTCAGGAGAAACACACACAGCAGGGGCTACCTTAGCAATTGGGGACATGAAAAGCCAACACCCTGCATAATTGGAGATCAGACAACCAAGATTTGGGAATGAGCCGGATGTCTGGGAGTACGGTTAGAAAGTGATGTGCAGGACGGTGCACCATTTAATAATTGCCCAGAACATGAATGGGATGCATTGAGAAAGGCATACCATGACAGGCCTCATGTAGGTGCCATAGTGGCAAGCACAATGAAGCATGATGAGGACCCCGCACTGTATATTCAGTCAATTCAGGAAATGTGGCGTGAAGAGACAGGGGAAACATGGGAAAAGAATATGCAATTTTCTATCATGTATTACGAAAAGGTCTTCCCACTGAGGTGAAAGTAATGCTAGATAGAATTGTGGTCATGGAAGCGAAAGGATGGGGCGATATACAAGCATACATAGTGCATTTTTTCAAGCTCAAGCATAAGAATGAAAAAGCAGCAGAAGAAAAGGCGCAACACGCAGGAGCCAAACTAGTGCAAAAGAAACTAGTGAAAGTCAGTATGGAGGGAGCAGTATTGACCAACCCTACCAACAGACAACAGCAATCAGGACCAACCCAAACTGGGCAAATATGACAGACAACAACCGACGAGACAGGGGAGTGGGCTAGGGGGCAATGGGTAACTTACAAAAAGGACGATGTGGAGGATATGGGGCATTATGACCATGGTTTAGAGGAGCATGCTGGACATGCGGAAAGATGGGGCACACATTCTAAGGACTGTCGAAGCATAATCCCCATTCAATGTCATCCAGGAGCACCACCAGCTCTGACTATGCAGAAGGGCAAACACAGGGAATTTATGTTCCAAATCAAGCTGTATTCCCATTTCCAATGTATGCCCCAGGATCTGCACAATGCTAGAATGTAGGCCCAGTACAAATGATCATCCCCACACAGGGACAGCCCATACAGTACCCAAACCCACATATGATGCAGAATGTCACCCAACATACTCTAGCACAAGCCACTACATTACAGTGGGAACGGAGTGCCCTTACACAACAGACTATAACACATTACACTGGAGCTATTGTATTAGGAAGCAACATTTTCCCACTTCCAGGGTCCAACACATACACGCAATAGGACAGCCCACAGCAAGCACTGATGTCCCCAGATGCCGACAAGGAGCCCAAAGTGTGGGTGAAGAAAGGGAACAGAATGTGTACCTTTGTGGTATGCACTGGAGACACCCGATCTTGTATAAGGGAAGGACTGTTTCCATTGACAAGCTACAGCATTGCCACTCAGGGATTTTCTGGGGCAATTGTAAGGGTTCCTTTCACCCAAGGTGTACCTCTGACCATTGGGACTCAAGAGAAAGTCAAACCATTAGTGTACAGTACATAAACACCAGTAAACCTACTAGGGAGGGATCTCCTTCAGAAGCTTAACATGACCATCTAATTCACAAGGAATTGTGTGTTCGACACCAGCCATGCATTACAACAGAATAGCCACAGTAATACAGGCACTTTGCGGCACCAGCACAATATAAGTGTTACCATTGCATGATGTTATATTCACATATGCAGTTACCATTCTAATTGGGTAGTTACCAGGTGTGCAGAATGGAATATTTCACCTACCAGCACAATTTTTAATTCAGAACAGCAGTGCCACATGAGGAAGCCCCATGAACAGTCTTCCCATTCCACATTGAGGCAGTAATCAGGAGGAAAGACACAGTCATAATATCAGTCATAAATCAGGCATACATGGGAAAGGAATGGAGTGGAGAACACTACTAAGCGTAGACCCTACACTACCACTGAGAGAAGTCACAGATGAACAACTATTTGCAAACTTGGACACAGATGGGGAAATAGTTTTCGGAATCAGTATACCCAGTTCTGTGATAATACAGCATAGGGAAGTACCACAGATGATACTGACAGTTGCAGCAACACCATCACAGATACACAAGGGCCCTCATTCCGAGTATTGTGGTAGTCATGACGCTTTTTGCGCCATGACTGCCTCCCATACCGGTACCGACTCCGGTTTGGTTCAATGGGGGCTTAATGGTCCATTCCGACCTTGGATGGACCGGTAAGTCCCCATTTACCAAACCATTCCCCATTCCCATTGAGCCCCCATAGGGCTCAATGGGAATGGGGAGGACGCAAATAATGGGCCGGCGTATGCCAAGCCTGTTATTTGCGGCAAGGTCCCTTAACGGGTCCCATCCTTAACACCTGGTCAGACCAGGTGTTAAGGAAGGGACCCGCTAAGGGACCTCGTAGTAGGGCAGTAAGGGATTACCAGCACCGGTCTCCTTACCAGTTCCCGGTATCCCTTACCACCCTACTCGGAATGAGGGCCAAGGACTTAGCTCAGGTGCCCAGTCGACTATGGACTAGTAACCCACATGAAATAGGGTGACCTACTAGCAGGTAAAATCAAACTCAAACTAGGTGCCATACTCCCCAGAGTAAAGCAATATCCATTGTCCACAGAAGCAGAGGAGGGAATATATGACACAATGAAAGCACTAGTTGACCAACACATTATAGTGCATTTAGACTCACCATGCAACACAGCTATATATTGCCTGAAGAAAGGGATCAATATTGAGTTTCATACAGGATCTCAACCCTCTGAATGATATAGTGGAAGCAGAATATCTGTTAGTACCAAACCCTGCATCAATATTGTGCAACATACCCGCCGACATAGTTTATTTGTCTGTGATAGACATCAAAAATGCATTCTTCACAATACCACTGCATCCAGACTCATAAAACTTGACAGCATTTTCGTATCATGGAAAAAATATTCCAGCATGCAAGACTGCCCCAAGGAATCTGTGAATCCCCAGCGTCTTTAACAGGGTCCTCCAGATGGAGTTAGGGAACATCAACAAGACCAGTGCAGTTCTACAATATGTAGATGACTTGTCAGTGTGCAGCACAACAGAGTAACAATGCAAAAAGGACACAGTACAACTCTTGCCAATACTTGCAGACAAAGGGTACAAGGTTGACAGAGACAAGTGACAAAATTGCCAGAAATAAGTGGTGTACTTGAGACAGATCATATCATCAGCAGGGATAATGATAAGCCTACACATACCCGCAGCAGTGAGGGACACACTACACCTAAAACAATCAGAGAAATATAGCAATGTATTAGCCTATTCAATAATTGCTGAACATGGGTATTTGACAACTTTACATATGCCAGACACCTAGTCCAGGCCCTCAGGGAAGACCAAAAAGTTAAAGGCACACTTCAAGAAGAGACAACTGAATGTTTTGAAGGTCTAAAAATAGAAAAGAGCAGTGCACCAGTATTAGCAACTCCAGATTACAATAAGCCATTGTTTCTATTTTCTCATTCAAATGGACAGGTAATGACAACAGGTCTCACACAGCGATCATCACAGAAACACAAGCCTTTAGCAAACTATCGTGGTCTTTTAGATCCAGGAATGCAAGAACACTTCCCAAAGCGAGCAAGCATTAGATGCTGCAGCATTTGCTGTACAGAAACCCATCATCATAGTTATAGGATGGCCATTTACTTTGTACGTTGAGCATGCAGTATTCTCCATTTAAGAGAGGAATACATCAATACTCACCACATAGAGAGCAAGTAGGTATGAGGTGATTTTGACAAATCCAGCCAATACCATAGTGAGATGCTAACAGTTAATCCAGCAATGTACATTGCCACACAAGTTGAGCCCTGAGACAAAGTACATGACTGTGTGGTATATGACAGAGAGCCAGACAAATGAAGCAGAGTGAGCGAAGATCCCCTTGACATAGGAGAAGTGCTTTATGTAGAAGGGTCATCAAGCATAAATCAGGTGAATGGCCAGAGAGACACGGGTGAAGGAGCAGTCAAATATATGAGGGACCAGCAGGAAGAATTCCAAATAGTGGTGCATCAGAGACTACCTGCACACTGTTCAGCACAAACAGCAGAACATGTAGCACTCTTAGAAGCCCTAGAAATAGCATATGAGGATGTCACCATCTATACTGATTCTGCCTATATGACATCAACCGTCCACTCAAGGTTTTCAGAATGGGAGAGAAGAGGTTACAGAGGGGCAGATGGGTCAGTAGTTTAACATGCGATCTTGATAGCCAGACTAATTGAAGCATTCAAAATGTCCTTTACATGTAGCCATCGTGAAGTGCACTGCACACTCCAAAGGGACAGATTTAATTTCATGCAGAAATGCAGCTGCAGATGCAGGTGCAAAGCAGGCAGCCTATATGCCCTTTCTGGAGGAAAGTTAAAAGCCTGTTAAAGCAGTGCAGCACAGGAGGCTGAAACAATTGTGTATAGGCGTGTTACAAATGCCATATCATATCATATCATATCATAACAGAGGCTTACAGTGCATTATCAAAGGAACAAATAATTGAGTTTCAAAAGAGAACCCCAAGGGCAGAGGAAAACGCATTATGGGTAAAAAGAGTTTGTACACAGTCACCCACAGACATCACATGGAGACAACATACACATGCTGACATTTGTGAGGAATGGTTTGTGCCTAATTTGGGCAAACAAGTCTACAAATTTGTGGCAAATTGCACCACATGCCACAAATCGCATCCTGGACTTACACTTAAGACATTTAAGGCAACACTACCCTGCCCACCAGAGCCATTCAAGGAGCGTCATATTGATTATATTGATATGGCAAACCGATGCAACACATACAGGTATGTGCTACTGGTAGAGCGACCATATTCCCACTCGAGAGAAGCCAGACCTTTTGTCAGTGCAGATGCCAAATCCGCTGTCAGGTTTCTAGTGAGAAAGGTATTCCCCAGATGGGGTATATGTGAGATCGGATAATGGGTCTTACTTTGTGAATTAGTTCCTAGGAGAGGTTACCCGACTGTTGGGAACAAGACATAAGCTAAGCACTGCTTACCACCCACAGGCAAAAGGAGTTGTGGAGAGGTTGAACTGCTTGCTAAAACTAAAGTTAAACTCTGCAATACTCTTAAAAGGAGCCAGCTCTATTGACTGCCTTTGGCCTTATTCAGTTTAAGTAACTAGCTCGGCAAGAACCACCAACGTACACCCCTTGAGGTAGTGACAGGAAGGAGAATGCATGCCCCAGATGTGCCCCCATGAACAGTGTCTGATGCACAGCAAAGTTCAGATTTATTAGGAGAAGAATTCAATGTATATCTTAAGAATATGTCAACCTGTGCAAAGTTAATTTTTTCACAGATAGACATCAAAGCACACAACAAGGCCCCAACTGATCAGCACAACACAGCAACAGAAGAAACTCCTCAGTTACAACCCAGAGACCAAGATTGTGCCAGACAGCATGTGCAAAAATGGAATGAACCCAAATTCACTGATCCACACAAAGTGGAAAAGGCAACAGCAACTGTAGCCAAACTGAAATATCGTTGCACCAGGATCTACCTTACAGATCTGCACAAAGATGCAAGCAAAGCACTGCAACATTGACGATCAAAAGACATTGGGATTCAACCGAAGGTACAACAATGAAAGTTGAGTACTAGTATAGAACTGTAGAATAAGTACAAGTGGAGAATTAAGACTTTTGGGCATAGCAGAACAAGTGCAGCAATTGATATGCAAAAAGCTAAGGAAATAATCGTAGACATGCTAAGAATTTATTTGTAGGGATATGTTGTCTATTTTTCTCTCTTCTTTCCTTTTCTTTAATGGAACTGCTAAAGTTAGGTTTCAGCGGTACCAATTATAATAGCACAAAGATAGAGAAGGTTCCTGTACTTAGAGATAACCTTGTGACCAAGCATAAACAACAGCTGAGTGAAGAAGTCAATAACATAATTGATGAACGTGATTCAGAGGGTACCAAATGTGGTATGACCTTATGAAAGCCATTAGTAGGGCCCAAGAGAATGAATCATGTTATATATGTGGGCTTATACAACATGTGGTTGTAACTCCATACTATCCTTATCTCATGAAGTGCCGAGTTTAGAGGGACAGTGCTTAGCACATTTAATCATTTGCCGAATGCATGGGCAATTCCAGGGAAACACAGTTCGAATACCAATGGAAAAGAGATCCATAGATGAATGTGAAGGCATGGGAAGATATGAAGAAGCACAATGTCCGCCAAAGCCACAGATGATTATAGAAGGTGCCACATTAAGGGACACAATATGGATAAAGGGGCAGGCAGTGTTTAATGCAGAGGGGCTAATGGATTTACAGAAGAGGAAATAATGCAAACAGAGAAGAGCTGTAAACATATGTGGGCATTGCATGTGAATAAGTTCACAAGTCTGTATAAACATGATCAACCTGTAAAAGTATTGAAACTCACTCGATCTTCGTTTTGTTTCAGAGAGAAAGGGAGTCCCATTGGCACCAACATTTACTGCAACTGAACATACACAATGCCAGCACTGAGTGAAGGCACCGCGCCCATCATGACTTTCCTATGGCAGTGCGGAACAAAGGTCTACTTTTAACTACCACCCTCTTGGAATGGCCTCTGCTCGCTGGTAACCTTGCATGCCCCTGTCTTGATGATACCTGAGAAGCATGTACAATTGCCCAGAGGACAAATCCAGTCCCCTGAACAGACCCCAACAGTTGAAGGACTCATGAGCTCACCCAGGGTGCAAAGATATAAGAGATCTGGGTATTTTTCAAAAGTAGCTCATGAGGCCTTGGGGAAGGTTCCTGTTCAGTACCAGTTGTTTTCAAAGGCTGAGGTATTATTTGCCTTGCTGCTAGCCCCAGGGATACAGACTGCCACCAATTTGAAATGGGTCCAGATAATACAATGGAATCTGATGGAACTTTCAAATGCCACAGAAAATGGGAGCAGAACAATCAGTGAGAAACTTTGTGCCCTCAGGCTCAAGGCATTGCAAAATTGTATGGTGCTCAATCTACTAACAGCAGTGGAGGGTAGGATCTGCAGGAAAATCAGAAGCTCCTGCTGAACCTACTTGCCTCCCAAAAATGCACACAATGGATCGTTGACCCTTGCCATCAAGCAGATGACCACGTTGACAATGGACATGGAGAGAGAAGGAGGAGTTGTCAAGCATGACCACTGGCTCCCAGTTCTTACATGATGGATGCCACAGTGGCTTATACATTTCTGCAGATTTGTGTTTACTATCCTTGTTATTTTAATAATACTCTGGTGCACATATCAAATAATAGTAACTTGTTGTGCATCACATGGTAATAAAAGTAACCTCCTTGCTGTTATGACAGGTAGTGTGACTCCTCATTGGAAAGATGAAAGCTGTCAGACCGATGATCAACCACAGGTAGGAGAAACAAAAAGGTACCCAACAACAGAGGCATTGCTAAGGGGAGTAAGGTGGCTATAGCCCAGGGTCTTTTGGTTGTAGCCCGGATAGAAGCTCAGGGGCTATAACCAAAAGGATATAGCTAGCCCTGAAGCCCGCCAGTCCTGACATTAGCTTAGCCCCTGATCTTTTCCAGACCTAGCAAACCCCTGCCAAACAAATAGGCGCCGCTTACAAAATGATGCCCTTTGGTCACCCCACCCAGACCCAGATAACTTTTCGGAGTGTTATATAAACACCACGTCAGATTGACCAACCAGCTACTTAAGAAGCACCCCATGGGATTATGCCATGTGTGGAGGAGATTTGAGAGATGTGTGCAAAATATGGGTACCCAGAAGTGTTCATGACAGGCAACAAGAAGAGAACAAATATGAGAGAGAGTTATCTAGGGGGTTCATCCTTCATGGGACAAATGGGGAGTGGATGTTGGTGAGTATGAGAAGGCTGGAGAATACAGCCATATTGGGGACTACATTCAGTGACCCAAACATGTTCGAAAGTACAAGCTGTGAAAATCCCTGTAAAATATATGCACTGGATGGAAGCCGGCAGCCACACATACACAAACAGCGATGCCTTTGTGTCGGCCCAACAAAGCACAAGTCGCCATGTTTCAGTGAGCCATAGTGCATTTACTCTATAGCAGAACATAACCCTGTGCCCTTAGTAAAAACAGCTGCATTCAACATTAGTTAGGGAAACCTAAACGAGTATTAATAATAATAATAATGAATGACAATAACCCGTTTTACACAAATTGAGCCCACAGAGCATGTAGGCCTCAAAATCTAGTTTGATGCCTAGCAAGGAAGAAAATCCTCTCCCCCACATCAGAAAACATAAGACAGACCCTCGCCAAGAAGCGCACACATCTCAAACTGCAACTTCTCAGAGCGAAAGACAAAATGTCTGGCAGCGATTTGTTAAGACAAGGAAGGCGACCACCTTCCCAGGCTTAAGTTGCAGTAGTGAGGTCATAAAAGAGAAACAAATAAATATATCAGACAGCAAAGTCAAATGACAAGGCACTGCATACCGATTGGTCCAAACACATCAGTCTAGCTAGGTTTCCAAGCCTGTGTTCAGAAGAGATATAATAATGTATGTTCCTGAGTAGTACATCTAAATATATTATAATGAAGGTCACAAGCCAGTGAGTACAGACTAATGAACAGTGTGAAAACCTGCACGATGAGAGAGAATGAATAAGCTACAACATCACCCTCTGTAGGATAAATTATACTAACAGAGCACCAATTGCTAAGTGAGAAACCATGCAAAACCGTATTACACATGAAGTAGAATTGATTAGGAATCAGTCATCTGTTTTACAGAAGCTCACACATGAACAGAGGGTAGTGCAGGGGCAGGGTGCTGGTCTTGGAAGCAAGATCATGCAGAGCAACAGAGGTTTGAATCCCAGATCCGTGCTTAGACACCAAACTCAGGTATTAAGTGCATTATTGAGAAAAACAATTAAAATGTTAAAAAAATGAATTACAATTAAAAACCCTCAGGGCATGTACATAAGAGTAATAAAGACACCATCATGAAACCACACGTTATATCAATACACACAAACATTGGCATATGTACATACACACATATCCTTGTTATTGTAAGAGAATGAAGTTTTTAAGCAGCTAAATCCCAGCACGAAAGGTCAGAGGCAGAACAGATGGTATAATGGGAAAGGAAGCCTGGCAATTACTGTTTCCAATGACAAATTGCACAGTGTACTGGAGATAAACAGTAAACAATGATGAGAATGCTAAGAAGGTGCCAAATTGTTTCCTTCAATGGGAAAGGATGTTAGGATAGAGCCTCAATGTCACGCTGTCACACCTCACATAAGGATTGGTTGAAATGTACGCAATAATTCTCTCCACACATACTCCTCCTGGAGCAACCAATTGCAAGTCGTGTTTAACTGATACATGTTTAAAAGAGTGTCATCCAATTAGAAAACGTGTGAATGGAGATGAGCTCAGTGCAAATGAGTTTATATTTCAACAATCTAACTTATTCATGGGGGTATAATAAGCCAGTAAAGCTAGGAAATGTATGGGAGGATCTATAGTGCAAATGTTGAGGATGAATAAGAAGCCTGGAAAATGTAACTGACTTATAACATTTGTTGTCTCTCCCTTTCTGTAATTCACTATATAAAACCCACCATTTTATAAAGTTTAATTGAATGTCTGTTCAGATGTATCCCTGCCTAGGCAGTAATAATACATTTTTGTTTTTCTCATATCTTGTGCATTCAATTATTGGCTCTTATGAATTGATTTTTGATACTTGGATTAGACTTGCTTTACAAATCTCACAGGCAAATCCTCGTCCTCTCAGTATATATGGTTAAATGTTACAAATATTTTATAGCTGGGGCAAATGTTGTGAAAAATGAGATGACCAACAAGCTGTGTGTGCATTGTGTCCTTAGTGATTCAAGAACACACCCCTTTAATAGCAGACATATTTGTCAAATATAAAGATCCATGGTCATTCTTATGTTGGCACAATGCTCTCTGATTTTATGTGAAACAGCCGGGAAACTTTACTGGTGTTATTCTTCTCCTTCCCCTTTATCATATGAGGATTTCAAAAGAGTACAGTAGCCGTGTAAATACTTTTTGTACAGTCTTATGTACTGTTACACGCGCTTCTTCACACGTAGAAAAAAAGACAATGCAATAGATCTGTTTCAAAAAGCAGTACAAGAAGAACTAAGACAATTATATCTCAAAGGATCTAAATGGAAAGTAAGAAACAATCTCAGTCATCAACAACTGCTATCCATCAAAAAACTCAAAGAAAATCCAGATATCACAGTGAAATCAGCAGATATAGGCGGTAATATAGTTCTCTTGAATACTGTAGATTACGTTCAGATTGCGATGAACCATTTGAACAAAACGGAATGCTACCAAAGATTAACAATGAATCCAATTATGAATCTACAAAAAGATTGGGAACTCATGAGCAACTATTGGAAAGAACAAGATCTGATCACACATGAAGAATATACATATATGAACACCACCCATCCAATCCTTCCAACAATCTACTTCCTGCCGAAAATACATAAACCATTCACAGATCTCCCCCAATGTAGACCCATCATAAACAGCATTGGGTCCCTCACAGAAAATATCTCGGAATATATAGACCACTTTTTACAACCGCTTGCTGCAAGTCTTAGTTCATACATTAAAGATACAACTCATGCCATCAAACAACTGGAAAATATTTTTTGGGAAAATAATTTTTGGTTTGTAACCTTGGATGTGACATCACTGTACACCAGCATTATTCATCAGAAAGGTATCTCCACAGCAAACTATTTTCTCAAAACTCGATCTATCTCACTACGAGAATAGAACCACATGATCTTAGAAATGATTCAGTTCACTCTAACCAATAATATATTTTGTTTCGGAGACAAACATTTTAAACAAATCCAAGGAACAGCAATGCGGACCAAATTCGCACCTCCATATGCAAACCTATACAAGGGGCATTTTGAAACACAGTTTGCATGGCAACAACAAGACTTCACCGAAAATAACAGAATTATCTTTTGGGGAAGATATATTGATGACATTATTATGATCTGGAATGGCACAGAACAACAGTTGAATCAATATTATGTATTTCTGAACAACAATGACTATAACCTCAAATTTACCATCAAATTTAGTCAACACGCCATTGACTTTCTAGATCTGCATCTATATATTCAGGACAACATGATCAAAACAACATTATATACCAAAAGTACCGTATTTAACAGTATATTGCATGCAACCATCAACCATCCAAGACACATAATACAGAATATACCCTATGGAGAGTTACTTTGAATTAAAATAAACTGTTCTTCAGAACCGGAATGCATCAAACACCAAGACGCAACAGTCAAAAAATGTAAGAATTGGGGATACAGTCATAAACATCTGCAACAAGCTGTGAAGAAAACCAAATTAAGAACAAGACATGATTTACTAAAAGAAAAACTTCACCAAATACCAGAATGCAGAAAAGTGAGATTCATTACTACATACAGTACAAATAACAAGATGATCAAAAAGAAATTACAGAAAAACTGAAACATCCTGTTAACAGATACAGTAATGAGTAACATCTTGGACAAAAGACCCAACATGGTTTTCAGAAATTGCAAACATTTGAAAAAAATGATCAGTCCCTCACATTTTGACAGCCAAAGGTATGAAAAACATACTAGCATAACAATATGCAATAGTGAAACATGGCTAAAAAAAACAACCAAAGGGAACTTCCTATGCAACAACTGTACAATATGTCCATAAATGTGCAATGCGAAAAAAGATTTTGTTAAACCAGATGGTAACAAGACTAAAATCAATCAATTAATCAACTGTAACAGTAAAAACGTGATCTATGCGATAATTTGCACATGTAAGAAGACATATATCGGCAGCACAATCAGGAAATTGAAAACCAGAATTGGCGAACATTTAAGATCAATCAAAAACAAAGACCTAAAGGCACCACTGGCCCTACATTTCTATGGAGAACATCCAGAAGCAGACATATCACAAATCAGATGCCATGGCATTGAAAAACTAATACTACCCAAAAGAGGAGGCAACCTTGAAGGGATTCTGCATAAGAAAAGCATTTTGGATCTGCAATATGGACACAATATACACTGGTTTAAACGTGGACCAAGAACTACATCATTTCCTATAAACTTTATCATAGAAAACAGTCCAGGGGCTATGCATAGTGAAATGAATCAAGATGGCAAAATGATACATATGATCTGATACCACTTTCTATGCATAATGTTCGAAATTAAGTGCATTAATGAAACGTATGTTTTGACACCATGTATATTTTCTTTTATGTATTATGTTTAGAATAGACCCGTATCACTTACGGTATTACTAGCACCTGCCTAAAATTGGCATAGTATTTGGTACACGACATCCAAGGAAACCCACCTATTGAAGTAACCCCAAATGAAAATATAACAATGTGGATTTCTGCCTCCATTCTAATAGACTACATGTGCAAGTTACAACCAATTACATTAAGTAAAAATGTGTGTTACAACATATTACCAAACTTTCGGCTTCCGAAGGCTAAACACAGCGTGTTTCAATATAAACATCAAAATTCAAGATGGCACATTTAGGAGGCCAATCACAAGACTTGGGAACATATTCAAACGTTCTAGAAGTTGTACAACGCAAACAAGTCACGTGATTAGATCACATGTAACAACAAGCGTCTCAATTAACTTTAGAGTAAAAAATACAAACATATTCAAACGTTCTAGCAGTTGTACAATGTACGCAATTCACGTGATTAGATCACGTGTAACAACAAGCATTTCAATTAACTTTATTGTAAAGAACACCAATCTACGAACGTATCGAGCCACACAACACTGAGAATGGCAATCACACCGCAGAAATAATGAGGTAAGAACTATGGACTATATTAAGTAGAGAAAAATCCACAAGTTATTCACATTCTAGTCTATATAAGTTTGTTGCCTCAAATGCTGTCCTCATTTCGTTAAAGCATATAAACTTGTTCAATACGAACGTTAAATATATCAAGAGCAAGGAAACGATTTTTGAGATACTGTAAGTACATTTTTTCCAACATCATTAATACGCTGTGTTCGCCCAAGAAACCCGAAAGTTTTAACTAAACGAATACTATTCTCTTAAAATATAGGTGAAACAAGTTGTGAATTTGAAAAACTTTAAAGAAAACAGAAACAAAATACAGTATTTCAATTAAACTTCATGTTGAAAAATCGAGCCGTCACACCCCTGAAGAACCGTTAAATTGAACTAACGCGGAAACACGTGTCGGGATCAGGCTAGTCGCTGTATAAATGGGATCAGGCTAGTCCCTGCATAAATGAATTTGCATACAGTCTGACCACAATAAGAGCACAAACATAAGAACAATAATTGAATGAAATTAATTCACTGAAGATAACCCGTTTGTGATCTCAAAATGTAAAATTTGGATTAAACCGAATTTGATTAGATTTCCTTTTTGAGTTTTCTCTTTTTTTCTACGTGTAAAAGCGTGCAGTACGTCTGGATCAAATTCTCTTTTTGTATTTACAGTAGCCGTGTACCAGAATGCTGAACCTACATCAAAAAAAATGTTATGGTTATTCTAGGGATGAGTAATATTATTTGCTCTGTTACACAAGTGTAAGAATCTTATTATGGTTAAGGGTTAGTGAAAGTTATCATTAAAAATGTATATTGTCCAATTCGAAAAAATAACCAGTTTACAATGTTAGTGCAATTACATAATTTTTCATTTTTAATGGAGGTTTAGGCAAAAAAAAAATGAAAAATGAAAAACAACTCCACCACTCATGGTACCTTTATTTGTCTTCTGTTTGCACCGTTATCATTAGTTCCTGGGGTGACTCTCTAGCAAATGTGCACCTGTAATGCAATCCTCTCCCACATAGAAAGAGGCAGAGATGTACAGAGAGACAGAGAAAGAGAGAGAGAGAGAGAGAGAGAGAGAGAGAGAGAGAGAGAGAGAGAGAGAGAGAATGAGTGACAGGGAGAGAGAGAGATAAGTACTGGACTAGCATATGATACACCGGCTAGAGCAAGTACAGTTAGTTCTTATTAAACATGCAGGTAACCATATAAAGTAAAATCATATTTTGCTCACTGCTTCCTAAACATCTCCTATAAAATGAATACCTGAAATCTCTGGCTAAAGTAAAATGCTCCATGTATCAAACAGGAACAGATGTCAACTCCTCTCTCTCTGAAAGATTCCTTTTACTGCTGGAGAGCTTAAGAAGCAAGCTTCTTTTATAAATAGGTGAATCTGGCTAGCTGAGTGATCGGCTAATCCGCTGATGAACTCTTCTTCAGGGCACAGGTAGAGATGACTATCACCATGAAAACCGTTACATATTATGCTAGGCCGTGTGAATATATGCTATCATATACAGTGCTAGTCCATCGCAGAAAGCACAGTAATTCAAAAGTAATTTATTATTATTTTTTTTTATTTAAAATGTTTGCACATTTTTTTTACAAAAAAAATCTTACATCCTTCATTTGAAAACTTACCTGAAAGAGAGAGTGAAGTTTTTTTTTTAACATCAACATCAATTAACAAAAGCCATTTGTTTTTTCAAAGGAAACTTTCGTTAGTTCTAGGCTTTCGTAAGGTCAATGTTCTGCAGAAATTGGGACACTGAAATAGTCTCAGTGGTTCTCTCTCCCTCCATTAAACGGTTCCACCAAGAGTCTTCATCATAGTAGGATAGATCTTTAAACAAATGCATCATATAGATCGTTCTCTCGTTCTCCAGACCTTTGCAATTTAGGAGCAGATGTCTGATGGTTTACTTTTGGTCTGTCGTCTCACAAAAGTGGCCTAGGTTTGTAGTTGACATCCCTCTAATTGTTCTTATTTTGTTTCTTGCCACGATGTTCAAATGAGCTCTCATAAAAGTTGGTCGGGACTGGCTGGGAATTTCCTTAGGTATAATCTTGTAGATTCAGTTTTCTGCTTGCTGGTGACAGGTGCACTACTGATTTGTACTTGGATGCTGTATCTTGGGTTTTTATCCAATACCACGTTTCTAGTTTTATTGTCACTTTTATTGTCACTTTTGTTGGATTATTTATGAGTTCGATTTCCATTGATCCTATGTCAGTTAGGGTGTAAGTGATCTTCTCTGCCCATGATTTCAAGAGACTTGAATTCAAGTCGTACAGTTCATCATGGATGATGTTGAAGATGGTTGGTCGTTTAAGAATGATCACTTTTCTGAAGAGCATTAGTCGGTTTCTCTGTGGCGTGGCACTTAATGAGGAGATACACAGTTCCCTTCTAATTAGGGCCATAGGTGTTGATGGTGGTAAAGTCAACAGGTTCCTCCAGAATAATCTTTCAAGTTTCTGACATAAATTGTCTGGAAAATTTAAAAAGGCTTCTGCTCCTTCACCAAGACAAACTATTGCTTGCACTTCCAACCAGCTTGACTATGCTTCGTGCCCTAGCTTAACCAAACACCTTTTGGGCCAGAATCAACTGCTCGACACGGGACCCAAACTGAATCTGACCTGGGGTTACAACCATGGCTCAGCTCAGCTAGCCCTTGAACGACCACCTCATTGACCTGCACATCGATGCCCGACTCGGCCTGGCTAAACTATAAACAAACCTGGGCCTGCTCTGACCTGCGTGATTGAGAGCACCCCTTATGCTGCACATAGCGATCACATTTATCCCTAGTCGGCACCCACCAAGAACTGAGTCCAAATACTGTTGACCCTGAGCTGCCACCTTGGTCCACTTGGGCCCTAGAGACTGGTTAGGTCAATATTGTACCTGTTTTCAACATTGACATATTATTTTCGTTGCTAGTAATTCTACTAGCACCCCTGGCACCACGCTCAGAGTGCTAGTTTCTTCTTAACATTTTCTCTGTTCTTCCTTCTGGGTGGGATTTTGTACAGTATTTTCCATTTGTTCTATAGCAGCTGGTGTGTTTATTTAAAGTGTATAAAACCTTAATTGTACATTCCCTTTATTTTGGACTATGATCCTGTATTGTTTGGGTCACTATTGGTTCACCTTCACACCCCCCTTAAGAGCATAGCCTTCCCTCATCCGATGTTACCACAAAAGGCGAAGGAGGTTTATTTATTGAATTATTTATTGGTCACTTGTTAGGCACTTATACAATTAACAAAACCGTTTCAAAGCACCCACAGGGCAACAGGGTGGGGACAGGGAAAAGTAGACAATGAGTTACAACAAAGATAAATAATTGAAATAATAGTATTAACAAATCATGAGAATACAAAGGAGGGGAGACAAACCCACTATGCCTTGTGAGTTTTCAGAACATGCAAGTGCAGAGGCGTGGTAGGTGTAAGGGTTAGATGCTGTGGTTCCCATGGAGAAGTGCTTGGGGTGTAGTCCTAAAACGGGAAAAACGTAGGAGCAACTTCCTGGGGGAGGGTGCGCCTAAGCAAGAGCAGTAAATAGACAGCGGCTGGGATGAGAGATGTGGGCGGGGTCAGGGCCTTGAGGATACATACGGGCCCTGCACATCAGTCATGCTACTGTATGATTAGCAGGAAAGAGAGGGGAGAAGGGAGAGGTAAAGAGAAAGGTATTTAGGCTCTTTCAGAACTTGAGGAGGTCCTGCTGAAGACCCAGAGGGGGAGGGAGGTTATTCCACAGAAGGAACCCCGCCGAGGAAAAGGATCGACCACAATCTCTCTGTTTAGCAAACCGCTTCACATGCAGGGAGTTGGTGTAAAAGGAATTCAGGAGTCTAGAAGGAGATTATTTGGTCAGGAAATGTTGAAGATAGAGTGTTCCCTGACCCCAGATAGTATTGTGTATGATACAGAGGGATTTGAATTTAATCCATGCTGAGACTGGGAGCCAGTGAAGTGTTTGTAGTGCAGGAGAGATAAAGTGCCTGGGCTTGAAGCCAAGGATAAGTTGTGCTGCCCTATTCTGGGTGAGCTGGAGGGGTCGCAGGGTGGACCAAGGAAGATTAAGGAGGAGGCTGTTTCAATAGTCTAGCCTGTAGAGAAGCAGAGCACAGATAACATTGAGTCTGAACTGGATGGTATCCAGCCAGCCCTTTGACTGGGGATCTCCAAACAGCAATTTAAGATGAGTAGCAGTACCCTCGAGATAGATGGGGATGCAGATTCGTACTCATGCATCAAAGAACTATGACAACTCAATAATTTGGCAAAGGGAGTGCGTTTAATGACAAGTACATAAAATGGGGAGTACAATAAACATCAGCAACCGCTCGATCTTCTCTATCTCTCTCTTCCAACCCCAACTTAATTTCAGAGAAAACACAGTATTTATGTCAAAAACTCGTCATCACTGCAAACCTAACATGCAACGTGATTGGTTATAACAAGGTAACTTTATCATAGGTACTATATCTCTATATGGTAACGGGGAGAGGGGATTGGACAATCAATGTCAGGTGGGGCAACAAAGCCCTTCCTTCGAAATGGCCACTATGAACATCACTAAATATATGACGTCCCATTGGCTCTACTCTCTATAGGTCCCTAGATTACACGGTACACTATGATTGGGTTGGCATCAACCCCATTCATACTTTTCCACTTACATCTAGCATCATGCAGAACACCCAGCCAGGTGCAGGGAGTTCGTCTGCACCCCAGCTTCCCTCCAATTATGTTACAATCAATTGTCACCTCAGTGATCATGTGTCAATTACTGCTTTGTAGTTTTGCCTCGAGTCTGCTTCTTGGTCTGAGAACTTTTAGGGAGTATGGGTATGGCAGAGGTCCATGCGTAGGTGTGAAAGTCTTACTCTTCCAGCCTGCCTTGTCAAGTGACCAGGACACTGTGAAATCGGCCTCTTCTTCATGTATTTCTGTGTATTTGATTTAATTCTGCCAGTCTTCTACCATCTGTGGCTTATCTTGACCTTTCTGAAAAGGATACTCTGTTCTTGTCTCCTTAATTGCATCCATTGTCAGCCTTTTCCAACCAGATACAACCTTGGCTTCTTGGCATTGTTACCTTCGGCTGAGTTTTGCTCTGTCTTAATTCTTGATTTGTTTGCTGCAACACTCTCCTCTTGAGCCTTTTAGTAACCTTTGTTCAATTCTGCTCATGTGCGTAGTGGAATTATACTCATGTATACAGTGCTTTTGAGGTATGTATATGTATATGTTGGCGCTTGCCACAATCTATTTTACTACTAAGTAAAAGAAGCTTCACAATTTCTTTGCTTCTTGAGGTTTCTTGCATCTGTACACGTTTAAAGTAACTGAATATCTTCATCGTGTATATGGCATAGGTTTCTTCATCTTGGGTTCAAGATGTCATTTATCCATAGAATCTCCTTCTGACTTCATTTTCCATCAGCATTCTCTGGTCTTATATCCCCTATATGTGTGCCCGTCCGATGTCTTATGACATCACCATTCATCTTCCTTCATAATCTTCCTGGCTTCTTCAGGTTTTCCATTCTGACAACGTCATTTTGTCTTGACTGTAGATATTGTTTTCTCAATGGTTACCTTACTGTCCAGGTTTTCTTAGGTTTCGGTACTTCAATAGGTGCTGTTACTCTAATAGGCACTGGGCAGAGACCAACTGCTGCTCTTTGCTGGTCTATTTGTTCATCATACGTCACATACTTTGGCGTGAAAGTACCGGGTACTACAAAGGGGGTGGCTGGAGTGTGGATGATACATGGCACTTCCTCTTCACTCCCCCCTCTCGGCGATTCATCGATCACTCTCACTTCTCTTCTTTGTATTCACTTTAATTTCATACTCTGGATATAGGCATCTAGGTTTGAAAAAAAGATTCCTTAGGGTCCATATCTTTATGACTCCCTTCAAGCATCCTGCTGTTCTCACATGCTCATCTTTGTTCCATATCATTAGTTGACATTCTCCGCTTGGATTGCATTAGATCCATCTTCCCACATATTTTCTATGTTATCTAGGATACAGAAACTTTGTTCCTTTGGGTGCATAAATGCAGGCCTTCACAAAATCTCTTATTTCTTCGTCAGTCAGGTCCTTGGGCTTCCATCCTGACTCAACGTCATTCATGATTTTTATCCATATGGCCTTTTATGCAGTTTTCTGGCACTGAGAGATTATCAGCTTGATTACACAGAATCCAAGCAATATCATCACCAACAGGGCTCCTAGGAACTTGAATGCATCTGCCATCCATTGTGGAACCCATGAAAACAGTGTTGCAAACCAACTGTCATCATCAACTTCGTCAACTTCATCTATCATCTGATTTTGTAGTTGTGTCAGCATACTTATGGCTTCTGTTAAGGTCCCATTTTCGTCATCGTGTGAAGTTATAAATGTGCAACATGTCTCTCTGATTTTTAGAGAAACACCTCCATCCATGGCTGTGATTATGTCTAGGACATATCTGTGGAGCGTCATTAGTCGAATTGCTCTTAACTCTTCTTTGAATGCATAAAATCCTTTGATGGTCGTGTAGATGGTGTGCAGTAGCTCCCATCTGGTTATCTGCAAAAATTTAGTATTTTCTCCAACCTGAATTCATGGCATCAGAATTGTCATGAACACTGATGCGGTTAAGCTGAATAACCTATGTTTATGCAGGGTTGCATCAAAGGCTTCTATCGATTTGGCAGAGAAGTAGTTTTCTCTCTTCATTCAGCTTATCAGTTCCACAGATCTCTTCTCCCTCAGGTCAGCATCTGCTTTCGGGAAACTGTCAATATTCAGATTGCTTCTTGGAATCACCACTGCTGGAACATGTACATTCACCAATGTACATATACCTCCCCAATCCTTTGGCAATCTGATATATGCTTTGGATCCACACGCCCAATAATAGTCCATGATCACTGCAGTTCCATGCATCATTCCTGTAGCATCCAAGATTCGTCTCCCATTTTTCTTGTACCATTTTTTCTGAACCATAGTTTGACACTATCCAAGGGCACTATCTGCAAGGGTCCTCCTCTGTCTTTGACGCATGTCAGTAGTCTGGCAAGCCTCAGCAATAATGGTTTGCATATCATTTGTGCATTTTCAATTGTTTCTTTATATTTTCCATGCTCTGCAGATCACCACTACTTTCTCCCATCCTTCTGGAGAAAGCACTGTCCCCAGATTTGCATTTGACCTCTCTCCTTCCATCTTCGAGCATATTCTGTAGATTTTCCTTTGATGTTAAGTTTCTTATTTGTTTCTCTTCTGGTCTCTGATCCTTTTAGTCCATGTTTCTCATATCTGATCACAATGTTCTTCGTTCTGCCATTATTTCTCGTCTTTATGTCTTGGATATAATCATCTTCATCGGGATCAGTTGCTTCAGTTGCCCATTTGAGTGAAGCATCACTTCCCATGAACTGGCCTCTGGTCGTACACATTGCTATATGTGATAGGCAGTATGCTGTTTTGACATCTATCTCAATAGCTACAAAGATGTTTGACTTCCCCATGCTGTACGTAGGAGTGCACAACAAAGCATTCTTCATCTGAAGGTCACCTTCCTACTTCCTTCATATGTTGGTGCCATATGTTGTTTCTCAAATGTGCTGTGCTGTCCAGGTAATCATTCAATTTGTTATTGTCTTCTTGTGTGCTTCTTCTGGCTCTTATTCTTTTGATATGTGCTTTCACAAGTATGTCACACAGCAGGTCTGTGTAGCTCCTTTTTGCTGGAAGATTCTCAGGCATCTCCATCAATGATCTGGGCATTTCCACTTGCATTTTCTTGTCCATATATAATCTTGTCCCACACTGAGTGAATGGATTTCCTCCATCACCAGTGGCATCTCCTATTCCAGAATTCAGTACCGGTTCTGTACTTGTTGTTTGTGACAGTTGCATCGGGGACTGTTGAGACTGTCCCTGTGGAACATTTGTCACCTTCTGCTGTGGTTGCAAGCTTTGCTGCACTCTTGGCGCTTGCTTCTGTACCATGCGATTTTGCGCAGATCCATTTTCACCCTGCTGCGAGAACGCAGATGGGTTCACCATCCCTCCTCTTGTAAATTGGTCATTTTGCACCATTCCTTGACTTCTGCACAAACGTGCTAGATACCCTGTCATCCCACACGTCCAACATGTTGGCGGTGGTCTGATTACTTGTCCATTTAGCATATCCTGGTTTCCATTTTGCATATTTTGAAAACCTCCCTGATTACTCTGAAAACTTCCCGGATTACTCTGCTATCCTCTGCCTCAAAAGCCTCTTCCTCTTGGGTAAAACCTGTTATTGCTTTGATCGAACTGTCTTTGGTTATTGACCTGCTGCATATTTGATCCATCTGTATTAGTTATCATTGCCCCCTCAGTGGCATATTTTGATATTTTTGTCTGCACTAATTTAGCTTCTTCGACCTTTTGTGCAGCATTATTTGTGCAGTTTATTTCCTGCAGCAGCCTGCAATAATGTGCGATGGTCAGCTGTATTTCAGACCATGGCTTAGCCTCAACTGCTACCAATTTCTTGAGTTGCTTCTGTACCTGTTCTGGCAGCCCTTGGCATAATATATGGTAAAACATGGGTATAGATTTCCCCCAAGATTCCTGCATTTCCAATACCTATGCGTCCTTTGAAATTCTGAATATAAATCAACGGATCATCTCCCTCCTTCATCTTGCGTGTCATTATAGCTCCCATATCAGAAGTGTCTGGGTATAGCACTTGAAGCGCTTTCCATACCACGGTTCTGCAATTGTTAAAGGGTGCTCCGTCATGCGCAGTATTAACTGTAGTCACCCCAGGGTAACCTGCACGTGTCCATACATCGTCAGCTATATCACCAAGTAGGGGGATTAAAAACCCTTAATATCCCCTATAGCTAGAGTGTTCCCTCCCATCATTTTTTCTAACTCATGTATCCATTTTCCGGCTCTAGATGTCAACATTGGGAGTTTATTTTTTGGGTTTTCTCTATCCATCTGCGGCCAAAGTATATATTGTGGCCTCGTTCCTCCTTTTTCTAATAATGAGAACTCTGACACATTAAACTCCTTTTCCTCTCTCATCATTTTACCGCAGGGGTAATATTCCTGCATCGCCGTCTACTTAGCAATGTCCTTAGCCTGCTCACTTATGGTGGTGGAGACACCCCCTCTCACCGTGTGACACTCCTTCATGCCGATCTGATTGTATGGTTAACTCCGGTGCTTTAGATGCAGACCCAGTTGAATCGGACCATCTTATTCCCTTTCCCATAGAGAAGCATCTTTTGCATCTTTTGCGACTACTCTCGTCTTCTCTTTCTTCACATTCTTCTCTTTCGGCGTCTGATATTGTTTGTGCCCAACTCGTGCAACTTCTCTCCTCCTCCTCATTTCAATTCAGTGACAGCTCTCTATGTCTGCTACTTCGGGAGGTGTCCTCAGTATCATACAACTGAGTGCTCTCAAGACACTCATCCTCTCCTTTCCCATGGGGTATCTATTCCAGCCCCATTTCATCATATATTCTATTGATTGCCTCTCTGGGGTCGTAGTCATCTTCTAGATTTACTCTAGACGTGCCTGGTACTGAATCGTACTCGGGAAAGAATTTGTTTATATCTTCCCAGTCTACTACTGGATCAGGTATTTTAACCTCTCTTTCCAGATATTTGAGATCCCGTGCTCTCTGTCTTCGCTTGTGTTCTATGTCATCATCAAATTCTCTACGCTTCCTCGCTTCCTCTCTGACCCTATCTTCTTCTTGTTTCCTTGCATCTCTTCGTTCATGTGCTCTTCGCATTTCCTCATCCCTATGTCTTTATATTCTCTTTCTCCCGCATTTTTTGTTGTTCTTCTTCTATTCTCCTTTGTTCTATTCTATCCTTATCATCAGCTATTCTCTGCTTATGATCACGTTTTCTTTGTTCTTCCGCCTTTTCCTGTTTTCTGACCTGCTCGTCATGATTTAACTGTTCTCTTTTTTCCTAACCCCTTAGTCTCTTAATCATTTTTTCTTTTCTTTCTCTTTTCCTTCTAATTCATCCTGTTCTCCCCTTTATCTCATATCCTCAATGCCTTTACCGTCAAGTTCCAATAAAATCTGACCTCCCATCCATTTGTTCTGTGTGAGTGCTATCTCATCAGTTCTATCCTCATCTCCTTTCCACCTCTTTACCTCTCTTCCTGTACCTAGAGATGTACTTGCTTGTGCTTGATCACCTTTTTCCTTTTCGCGTCTCTCCTTGTCCTTCGGGACTTTAGAGGTAATATTTCTTTCTCTTTCCTTTTCTGCGCTCTCGTCACTACTTTGCTTAGACGACTCATATGACTTTAATTTACTTTTACTTTATTACATTTATAATGCACACAATAAACCGAAAGGTGTGATGGCGCAGACAAAAACGGTTCCAAACAACTTTCCATAACACTTTGCGATAAAGACTCGAAGCGCATTTCCACTGAGACACTTTTGGGACATATCGCCTTGCCTCTCTTCGAGTGGGCCTGGCCTCTGAACTTTGTGATCTACAGTAGACCCTGCCTTACTTTCCTTGCATTTGTCCGTAAAGTATTGGTACCGAGTTGACTTCATAACATGTCTTACTTTTTCTCTCCCTACCTAACGAATACTAGAGTACCATCTAGGTTAAAGCATACACCTCTGTCTGCAAATAAGTGATGCCGGTAAACCTAGACTTGTCAAACTATTGTTAGGGGGATTGATCTGTTTCTTCGTATAGTATTGTGATTGAAGTTGTTTTGCCGTATTAGTGCCAGAGTGTTTTCTATAGATGTGTCGTTATAAATAAATACCTTTATATCTTTACACCGAAGCCTTGTTGTGTGTTTGCTTGTCTTACTGTGTAGAATTGCCTAAATTGTATACTCCACATACTGCCTAACTCTTCTTGAGGGAAGTCTGACTGCTCAGCCACAGCTACCAAGTGAATCTGTGTGGTACAGACTGCTACCATGTGGGTTTACTGCCAAACACCTGTAGTCCTAAATCTTTTGCAGTGATCCCAGAGGGAACTGCACAGGTTTCCGCCTAACATACCATCTGTGGCTTATCTTGACCTTTCTGATCAGGATACTCTGGTCCTATCTACTTAATTGTATCCAATGTCCACCTTTTCTAACCAGATACGACGTTGGCTTCTTGGAATTGTTACCTTCGCCTGAAATTGCTCTGTCTTAATTCCTGATTTGTTTGCTGCAACACTCTTCTCTTGAGACCTTTAGTAGCCTTTGTTCAATTCTGCTCATGTGCCTAGCGGAATTATACTCATGTATAAAGTGTTTTTGAGATATATTCTATTTTACCACTAAGCATAAGCAAGCTTCACAATTTCTATGCTTCTTGCGGTTTCTTGCATCTGTACACGTTTAAACTAACTGAATGTCTTCATCGTGTATATGGCATAGGTTTCTTCATCTTGGGTTCAAGATGTCATTTATCCATAGTATCTCCTTCTGACTTTGTTTTCCATAAGCATTCTCTGGTCTTATATCATCCATGTGTGTGCCCGTCCGATGTCTTATGACGTCACCATTCGTCTTCCTACATTATCTTCTTGGCTTCTTCGGGTATTCCTTTCTGACAATGTCATTTTGTCTTGACTGTAGATATGGTTTTCTCAATGGGTACCTTACTGTCCAGGTTTACTTAGGTGTCGGTACTTCAATAGGTGCTGTTACTCTAATAGGCACTGGGCAGAGCCCAACTGCTGCTCTTTGCTGGTTTATTTGTCCATCATATGTCACATATTTTGGCGTGAAAGTACCGGGTACTACAAAGGGGGTAGCTGGAGTGTGGATGACACTTGGCACTTCCTCTTCAAGCATCTGGGGGAAAGTGAGGAAGAGTAGAATTCCATTGAGAAGGAATAGGTGAAAGTGGGACTTCCTTGTCCTGAATATGTTGAATGAAGGAAAGGGAGGAGTCGAAGATGATTCAGAGATTCCTGGCATCAGAGGAGGGTGCAGGGGGAGAGAACATGGAACAAGGCCAGAGTGAAGGGAAGAAGTAGGGTGTAAGGGACCCAACAGGGCTAACCTCTGTTTTGCTGGCAATGAGGCAGAGGCCATTAGCACTGCACCAGGCCTGGATGGCAGAGAGGCAGTCAGGGAAGAAGGAAGGTGCAAAGGTATCAGTAGGAAGTTTGAAGAAGAGTTGTGTGTCATCAGCATAGCACTGGAAGTTGGGAGAGAAGGAGGCAATGAGGCATGCCAGCAAATAAAGGTATATGTTAAAGAGCCTGGGCAAAAGACTGGGACCCTTGGGGACACCGCAGGTATAGGAGGAGGAAGTAGAGAGGAGAAAGGGCCCAAAATGATTTTGGAGGAACAGTCAGTTAGGAAGGAGGTAAGTCAGTCCAGTGCCTGCTCCGAGATACCAAGGGTATCTCTTAACTGTCCCTGTTTTACCTTTATGATTGAAGCCATATAGAATTATTTGGCTCTGTTAAGCATTGAATCTGGAATGGTTCAAGAGATAGAATATTCTGGCATAATTAGTGATTTTGCAATATGCAAATCTAGATGGAAATATATCGTTTAATCTCGGCATTGTTTCAGACACATCGGCCTTGGGCAGTAGAAAGCATATACTCACTGGGTGCTTCTCGTTTCATTCTTTCTATGATTACTTGAATTTGTTTTCTGTCTGGGCATGGACTGAAAAGCTAAGAGAATTTTGATGTTTATTACACGCCTTTTTGCTTTCTCTGCTGCCTAGTTATTTAGAGCTTGATTCTTGGAATGTCCTGCTAGGAAAATAGGGAGTTTGTGCGCCATACTGCATGCAAAATCCCGTTAGTCGATTTATGGAATCGACTGCACAGTACTTTTTCGTACTTTGTGGGGACTGCGCACAGTCTTGACACGTCTCTGTGAGCAGCTGAGTGCCTTGCTCGAGACACCTGGCAGTGGCTTGCGCAGAGGGCAGACTATGAGCGGAACTCAGAAAATGAGGAAGAAAAAGGGAAAATGTGGGCCTTATGAGGGACGGGCGCGGGCAGTCCATCGCTGGCCCACAAATGCGTGGAATCAGACTTATTCATGGATCCGACCACGCAACCTCTTGTCAGGGTAATGCTTATGGAAAGCCCTCATTCTATCCACCACCCGAAGTCAGGCGTGCAGTCACTTGTGCATAGGATTCACGGCACAGAGGTGAGATTGCATGTTGGATTTAGGGGTGTGAGTATGCAGCCGGGGTTGTGATCAAACTTAGGGGTCTTCGTACGCAGTGCATTGGGGTGCAGGAACAGTTTATGGGGGTTCGCACACAGATTTTTCAGGTTTTACCTGAGTTGTGGAAAATTGTATGCATGTTGTTGGGGTGCCGTTAACAGTTACGGGGAACCCATTGCAGTGTACCCGAGGCACAGAACTAGACCTAGCTGCGGGGCACACCACACAATGTTTCAAGGGTGCATGCGTTCGTGCCCGAGGAGCACACAAAGGTAGCTTTTTCTAGCTGTTTTTGCTTTGCGTGGGGGTGTTTCTGGGGTGTTCCGGCCGTGAATTGAGCGGAGTGCACAGAAAAACATCTGCGTGCAGGGTCACGCAGAGTTGTTCTCGGCACGCAGGCTTTGCATTATCTCTGCACACTTTTCCATGAATTAGGCCCTTAATGTTTTTCCAATGGCATGTACTTTCGACACATTCATACAAAAAATAAATTGTCTTTTTTCTTACAAAATGAATATATTATACGGAAAACAAAGTGAAAATGTCTTCAATATAGCTCCTTCTTGAGAAAACAGGTCACAGAGATGTGTAATGTTTAAATTGTGTTAATTAGATTATCCATTTTAAACCTAGACGAGTTTCCATTGAATTTGACTCAAGGTAAATAATCCCTTAATTTTGCGGATTGGGAGGGGGCATGGGTTTCGGGGGGCAGTGACATAGGTTTCATGGAGGGTGGGGGGAAGGAGTAGGTTTCAGGGAGTGGAGCAAGGCTGTCTGTGTCCGGGGTGCCAGAAACTGTTAAAATGACCCTCGGCACAGTCTAACTTGTATGTATATGCCATGTCTGGTGATACCCAAACCAAATATGCTGTACAGTTTTCTATTGATTTTCTTTCGGTTTTAAATACATGGAAAGATGGGGTCAAACTATGAGTGTGTAGTTTCAAAGCTAAGCTATCTGCTTGTCTTCAGTATACCACTTAAAATGTGCCTCGTTGTATTTAATTGGTTGTGTGCAAAATGATTTAAATCTCACTCTACCTCAGAAGATCATGATATAAAAAAACACTATAAACACTTATGTCAGTGGTCGAAGTGAGCGGGAAGGGTCGGGAGCGGTGCACCTCTACTTTTTTTAAGTGACCTTTTACAGCTCCTATACTTTTATTTTAAAAAGAAACCGTTCTGGAATGGTTTCGTTTTAAAATAAAAGTAAAGGAACAAGTTGAAACTTGCACTTTCAGGACGTTCCCTTAAACAGCAGGTGCAAGTGTTTGGATGTGTGTATTGTGTGTGGGAGGGGGGCGTGGTGATGTAGTTTGTGGGGAGTGGGTGCAGACCAGCAGGGAACATAGTTCCACTACTTCTTTTCCTACACTTCGACCACTGACTTTTGTATGAATTTATTATACTCATTTCTAGAGTACACAATACCATTAAGGTCAACAGACCACTAATAACTTAAGAGAACTCACATCCAAAATAACAATAAGCATAGCCAGTGAGAAACATATGGAAAAACAAAATTAAATGAGAAAATTATGCGAAAAGTAGGAAAGAAAGGAGAGCATAAGGGAGGAAATACAATTACTAGATAGGTCAGAAATGTGTCTAATATCCAGTCTGGGCAAATAAAGGACTTGGTCAACACACACATTTAAATTGAAAGGACGCCCATAAAACAACCAATATGAACACATTCGGCACACGTCGCTGATGGAAATAGATCTAAGTCTATACAGGCAAAGCATACTTTCAAAGCAATGGCTCGAGCCTTGCAATTTGTGGGAAATAAAGTTATGCACTTTTCAATTTTCCATTGTACTTCATAAATCTGAAAGTGCTTCTAAGTGCACCTTAGGCAGAAAAAAAAATGAAAACCAAAAAGAGACTCGCTCATTATTGTACTCCTTTTATTATTCGCACATCTGTGAACATTGCAATTAAAAGTGTTCTGTAGGTTGATCGCTATAATGGTTTATGCTAAAGAGGCTGTTTTCAAAGGGAAGCCATTTTTAACCGTCTTTGTTAGCGCTTTGGTCTTCATCTAAATGTTCACTTCTTCTTAATTACACTCTCTAATCGATTTACTTTTTGATTGGCTCATTATCCATTTTATTTCAATCATACTATCTTGAGGAATGAGCTATCGTGGGGATTTTATACACGAAAATCCTCTTTTGAAGTGTTTTGGCGGATGTATACAAACATGCAGTGGCTTTCAGATTTATACTTGGTAAAAGCGTGTTCGAGCACAGTTTTTGGGAAAATATTCGATGGAAGGAATTCACATGCACTGCATTTATTCTACAACTTTTATGAGTTTACTGCTGCCTTTTGCATGTACATTCTAACTCTCCTTCAGGTATTCCTTTGTATCCATATCGCACAATAGAAGCCATTGAACTTTAACAATCATAATTTTGTGCAACATTTTCTTCAGTGGAAACATTTTTGTAGGTTTTATTGTTACTTATGCGTTCAAATCAAAATGTTGTCATAGGCGCCCCTCTACCAGAACAAACACGGCCCATTGACCTGTTCTTTGGGAATGTACCCACGCGAGATTCCGCAGCCACACTTTAGCTCACTGTACCTTTCACAGATGGGAAATATCCATTTGAATTTCAGACTTTGTCCCATCTGGGCTGTCCAGCACTGAAATGCTATGGCAATTCCCTTCTGAACAAGAGTACCAACAGAAACCCCATACATGTGTTTCAGCCTTTTTGGGCCTCATCAGTGAGGTGGAGCTGTGCCTGTCTTAGCAGAGTAAGCAAGTGGTCCACGTCTGCATGACCCTGGGAAACATAGGGTTACTAGACCTAAGGCCCTTGAAATAATCAAAATGTAGTCATAGGTGCCCCTCTGCACGAACAAATATGGCCCATTGACCTGTTCTCTGGGAAGGTACCCGTTCGAGAGTCCGTAGTCACACTTTAGCTCAATGTTTCAGCCTTGTTGGCCATCATCAGTGAGGTGGAGCTGAGCCTCTCTGAGCACAGTGAGTAAGGGGTCCACGTCTGGATAACCCTGGGAAACCTAGGGTGATTAGACCTAAGGGCCTTGAAATAATCAAAAAGTAGTCATAGGTGCCCCTCTGCGAGAACAAATACGGCCCATTGACCAGTTCTTTGGGAAGGTACCCACTCAAGAGTCCCCAGCCACACTTGAGCTCACTGTACTTTCACAGATGGTAATTATCAGTATTTGTCCTGCCCACATGGGCAGTCCAACACCAAAATGCAGTGGCATTTCCCTTCTGAACAAGAGTACCAACAGCAATCCCATACACATATTTCAGCCTTGTTGGGCATCATCAGTGAGGTGGAGCTGTGCCTCTTCTATGGGAAGGTACCCACTCGAGATTACTTATGTCTTAATACATGTCGAATCTACGGTCCTCTTTTCTCAGGGTAGGACCGGGACAAAACATAGGTCTAGGCACAAAAAAGTGGGAAACAGTAGTGAAGCAGAATTCTGTACCTTCTTATTTATTTTTAAAAACAATTGTGCCAACTAGTGGACTCTAAAGGACATTGGATCAGTAACTAACTCATCAAAGTGGTCCAAAGTTAGACAAAAAAGCTGGCCCACATGAAACTGTTTGGCTGGCACCGCGAGCATTTCCATATTTCCTTGAAGGCTACCCATGCATGTTTAAAGTTCTTAATTCACTACACATAACATGCATCCAAAATCCCAGTAGAGGTCCTATTGTTTAGCCACTAACCATGCCTGCTACCTTACATTACTCTGATATGCCTGACATTGCTGATTTGAAAGGATCACTGAACACTGAAGAGAATCCAGATTTCATATTACTTTGTTGCTTGGCAGAGGTTTATGTGGATATATGAGGGCATTTTCGGTGACGGTAGGTAGACTGGAAGCTGTAAAGTTATGCCCAAAACCAAACCTAGCACCAACATTCATAGCCATGAAGAACAGAAGAAACAGTGCCTCCTTATGTCATATTTTTGGAATTGGCACCATGCACTTCTGTTATTGGCATGCTCTCCTTGCTCTGAAAGTGGGTGGGGGCATTAGGGAGGAGTGGGAAAAGACAAGGAGTGGTGCTTAACTGCTTGTGTAGAAACAGGACCAACCAGCATCCATATGGGTGTGTTGATTTATACTCTGGGGAGATTTGTTCCCAGATAGGAGAACTCAAGTGTCAGACTTGTCAGGGTGCTTTGGCCCGTGGGTGAGGTTTGCAATCTGGTTTGAGAGATATGAAGCTTTGAGTATTTTGCTAGAGGTAGAAGGTTTTTGTTTAGCCATTTGTTTTGGTGTGGGTGGTCAACATGCTGTGAGTTAAGGTGGTTGAGCATGAGGTTGTAAGTGGGTTGAGTTCTTTCGGCTGGTTCTATGTTTATTTTGACCAGTTAAGGTCTTTCTTACCGGCCTTGGGTATGGAGAGGCTGTCAAGTGAAGATTCCCTACCGTAATGCTGGATTTGGGTGGCTTTGCAAGCATATTGATTGACAGGCTTGATAGTCTGCACCTGTGTGTCATGCTAGTCCAAAGCGTTTTGAGTAAATGCTATTTGATTTTTTGTGTGCTACCTTGTTGCTTGTTGCCTGTTTCTTGTATTTTTCTTGTTAGGATTTTTGCTTGTTGAGCAGGTGCCACATCGTTGGATGGTGTTGCTAGATGAGCTGTATGGTATGCTAGCGGAAAGCGATTCGGTTTGACGTGTCAGGTCATCGGATGGGGATGTTGTATGGTTGTGTGCTATAATTAAATGTGTTCCTCACTCGGTGGTCAGTTGTCATCTAGCCTGGTTTATTAAAAAGCGAGCTGTTTAGAATTTCTTTGAAAGCATGGTAGTTTTTTGTTGTCCAGATTCCTTTAGGGATGGAGTTCTACAATTCTGCTTCACCAATACTCAATTTGTGTCCAATAAGTCTAGCTCTGTGAGTTAAGCACTTATCTAAGAGTGGATACGGCTTTTAGCCACAGGCTGGAATAGGCGTGTTATAAATGCCATATCATATCATATCATTTAAGTTGTGGTTATTGTGTAATAGGCAGATGAGAAGAGTGTTGAAGCTGTGGAATGCAGGTATGGATTCTGGAATCTATTTGCAGAGTGGGGAATAGAGCATTCTACTTATGTCAAAGAGGAGGAATCAGTGTTGTGTGAATGGTCCAGATCATTTATCAAATGAACTTTCACCGTTCAAGCAGTCTATTTCCACAGGTATGTCCTTTATATTCTTTGGCCAGAGGGCCTCATCATAAGTTTGCCGGTCCAGGAACTAGGGTACCGGTAAGCTTGCCAGTTCTGTAGTTCCTGGATCGGCAAACTACGAGGTCTTCTCGCGGGTGCCGTTACGGCCACCAGGTGTGACCTGGTGGCTGTACCGGCACCCATGAGCAGAGCATGTCGGATGCACCGGACTATTCTGAATGGTGCCGGTGCATCCAACCTCCCCATTCCCATTAAGCCCTATGGGGTTCAAATGGGAATGGGGGGCATTCCATTCTGGCACCCGCAAATGGGCAATTACCGGGTCTGGCAGGGCCGTAATGACCCGGTAATTGGCCATTTGTGGGCCCTGGAAAAAATTGCAAGTTTGGCGGCAGCCTGCCAGTTTTACTGGCAAGGCTACCGTCAAACTTGTAATGAGGCCCGATGTCTAGCTAGATTTCTGACATCTCTGAGGGAAAAACAGACCAGAGGGGGTGGTTTGCTCCCTTTTACTTTCTCCCTTCTGCTTTTATCCTTAAGTCTTGGATCAGGTTTCTTGATCTATCCTCTTTCCGAGGCATCCCTTCCTTAACTCTATATGACCCCCCCCCCTTGTTTACCTATTCCGTGGGTTGGAGGGCATGGGTGGGTTTATGATCACTTTGATATTTTGATCGATGGGCTGGTTGGAAGTATTTAGCCCCATCCACATGGTTATGTACAGTCACAATGGCCATGGCTAGGCTAGGTTGATTTAATTGAAGGATGGATTTTTGCAAAAAAAGGGGTAAGGAATTTTTAATTTGTTCTACGGTAATCATTTCAGTCAGACACCAGGTGTATCATCAATAGTGTTGAGATCAATAATAGCAGATTTTAGGATACAAGACTGCTTTACAAGTTTCAAACCAAGTATTCCTGGTTACAGCTTAGAAAGGTAAATATACAGTGATGGGCACCTCCAAACTCTGGGGGGAAGGGGTCACTATATATTAAGTGTTACATTGTTGAGAATTTCTGTACTAATACCCATGGGTATACTTTTTATTTTTGTTGATTCTTTCTAAAAACATATAGTGCTAAAAACTATTTCACACTTTATTTACAGTGAATTCCTGAATACAAGGATAGCAGGGATTCATGTGTGTCCAGAGATTGAGTTGAGGTGAGTGGCTGAAGGCATGGAAACTGCATAAATCTGTTACTTCTGGTAATGTTAATATGCCTGATCACTGAAGTCTGGAATTGATTATCTTAAAGTTTCTTGTGATTTTGAATGTACTAAATGTGATATAATACCTGCATTTGTTTTATAGATTATTGTTTAATCTTCACTATTGCTGTGGCAACAAATAGACTTCATGGGAATTAACTATGAAAAGGTAAAGCTCTGATTACTAACTTTTAATCTTCAATACTTGTAGACCACATCTTCTGAAACATTCAGCCAGTACACAGTTGCAAGCATCGGCAAGAACCATCCAACACATCCAGGGAGGAGGTGAACTGAGCAGTGTTTGACTTCTACTGACCCATGGCACAGCTCACAAGGGGCCATGGACCAAGAAAAAGGGGTATAGACAACAGTCCCAATTCGAGCACAGTGCAGAATGATAAGTGCTCTGAATTGCAGGACAATCCAGAAGCAGAAGAAGTAGAAGAATGAGAAGAAAGCTGAGAAGTATCCTCCTCCAGTGAATGCCAATGCAGAGGGAACACCACCTACATCTTCAGAGGACCCAGCAGGAACAATACAAACTCTAAGAAGCAGAGAAGGGGACATCTGGTTCCAGCTTTTCAGGTAGTGTAAATATACACCAAAAGGAGGATATACTGTGAGCAGATCACATGACAGATTCATAGCCAATACACACAAACTCCGGATCGAAAGGGACCAGATAATTCCAGAAGATCCCAGTCAATCCAATGGAAGCCGGACCCAAGAGATAGTCTAGACGTAATTGCCTCATGTACAAAACCAGCTCCAAAATACCGCCAACAGTTAAAGGGTTCCACCTATTGGCCAAAATAGGGAGCCTATTATAGCTACTACTGCAGTATTACCACAAAACATGGCTATGGGATTGTACCAACAACAATGTAGAGCCAGTTGCACAATGTAGAGCCAGTTTGCACTCTGAAACACTGGTGTATGGGCGCTATAGAAATAAAATATCATATAATATCAAAAAGGCATATGCCCTCTGCCAGAAAGGAACATATTCATCTCAAAAGCCAACAAGTGACCCTCACCTGGGCACAAAGAAATAGACATCAACAATCATTGCTGTGACCAGGTGTGGTTTCCATCCTGCAGCACAGCCAAAGGATGTACCTCCCACCCATAAGATCGAGTGAGAGATTGTCACTACCCAACCAACATCTGATCTACAATGCACAGAAAAAAAGTAGGCACAGAGCCCCAAAAGAATGCAGGGCACCCCAATGGTGCTTCTGGTGTTCTCCTATGATGATACTGAAACAGAACCTCCCACAGTTGGTAGAAAGACCCACCACCTTCAAAGCCGGAGCATAGCAGATCAGGGAGTAAACACTGACCAAAGAAAGATCTGCTGATAAATACCACTACCAGTTTACATCATATCACCTTCAGCAAGACTACTCCAGATCTGACCATCTGCCAATTTAAGATACTGAACATTTAGAAAAGAGACTTTTACAGCATCTCACAACCTTTGAACAAAAGCCCATCTTGTTTCAGCACATCTAGAGACATCTCTATTTCCAGGGCAGAGATAAAATAAGGCTCTGACAAAAGATACCAAATCTTAGAGCTGATATCAAACTTTGAAATATACACTAGGGCTCACAGTACCCAGTGCCCCACCTAGTGTAAACAACGAATTATGGTTAATTAAAGATGTGGTCATCACAAATCAAAGAGCTGGCCAACTGAACACTTCCCAACGCACTGCTCTCTCTCATCAACTTTCAGAGGATGTGCAAACAGCAGGTGTCTGCTGTAAGGAAGGCATGGTATCAACAGAAAGACAGACACAAATGACCACAGTTCAAGGGTGTTTATTGAACTTCAATCAGGTTTGAAAAAGGCCTATCTAATCCTAACACTAAAGATCGGAGCAAGCTACGGCCATCAAATAATAATAACACATTCCTAGTGGTGTCTTGTCAAAATAAATGGGCCTATACTAATTAGCCCATTACCAATCCTTACCTCTAAATACAAATAGTGTGGGAAAGAATGTTATGCAAAAGAAAAGTGTTCAAGAAATGACATGTCAGGATGTTCAAGCCGCTGCCTTCCCTTCCCCTTGTTTTCAGCACAGGACAAGGCGGCACACTCATGCTCAGTATAGTCACTGGCTTCTCTAGCATGAGGTTGCAGTTCAAAACTTCAACATCATGGCTCTCTGTGCCAAACTCTCTTTGCCATTAAAAGTCTCTTCTTTAAGAGGGCCTGATGCAATAAAGAGACAATAAAGTTCCTTTCCTTTATGTATTTCTCATCTACACAATTATCTTAGGTGATTTACTATTCACAGTACAACTGTGTTGGGTGTTCTGACCCACGTTTGGACTATTATGCTACAAAAGTTTGGTGCTGTGGGCTTAGGAAATCCAAGATGGCCGAAAAAGCCCACATGTGCGCCAGAATCTATGAAAACCGCGCAGTTTGTGCGCACACCAAAATGGTAGCCTGACTTGCCACCCCCCGGTGCGGGTGTGCTGGGTCAGAAGAGCCATGAGTGAAATGGGGTGCCAAAGAGAAAAACAGCAGTGCCTGTTCGCTAGAAAGCTAGCCTCTCCACCCACTTTCAAAACACATAAAAGCAGACAGTCAGGACAGATAGAGACATTCTATTCCACCTGCTGCGGGACGCTCTGCCGGGAAAATCCATACTTTACCTCCATCAACCTCCAGAGAGCCAACATAGAGACTTCAATCTATCCACTTTCAGAGACCAAGACTTTACTTCAGAATTTGTAGCAGAGAGGTCAACTACAAGCTAAATCCCTCTTTAGCAGGCCTCAAATCATTGCCACTATTCACAGCCAGGCGAGCTGTTTGAATTCTTTGCAAGAACTCTTGCCATTTGCCAGAGAGCAGTGTTGTATCCAGAGAGAGACCAGCTGAACCGGAGACCGCTGTACCCGGACCCACAGACCTGATCAGAACCAGAGACCCAGACCAGACCAGCAGAGTAGAGCTGACCCAGACGCTGTGTGCAGAGACCATCCGTGGCGAGTGAAGAAAACCCGCTGACCAGATCGTGACGAGGCCCAGTCCTTCTAAAAATTAGGAGTGAGTATCCGCCAAAACTGTGCAGAACCCAATCTCTTAGTTAAAATAATCTAATGCAAGCTATTTTAACTTGAGTAGAACTGTCTCCTAGAGATCCTGTCACCTGTCATTCTTAAGCTGCGAGCTGTCATATGTAATTCCAAAGTTGCATGCTGTCACTTGTCATTTTGAGTTGTTTTAAATCCGAAAATCTACCTTTACTAAATCGTTCATAACTCCGGAACCGTTTGGGTTAGGAACTTTCATCTGGAAGCTGAGATCCTAGGCTGTCCTAGGACCCCAAAACGATAGTGCTACTCCTTGTAGATCCTCTGTAATCGCGCCCAGCGCACTCGGAAAAATCTGCCGCAATTTGACATTTTGCCGCTAATTGAAAGGTTAGCTCACGTGTAAAAATCTGCAGCTGCTTGCCTTCCGTTGCAAAAATTCGTTTGCAACCTGGCAACCATTCATAGAGCATTGCTAAAGTGATCCTGAACTCATTCAAAGTATCTATCACTCACCCTGAACCTCTAGAGGGAATTAAAAGCATTTTAGCATATTTTTCACTTCCTTGAAAACCACATTCAAAGCATTTTGGGCCTGTGTTTCAAACTTCTGTAGTCTAAGCTTGCTGGGGTGAACTGAATTACATTTGATTACATTTCTGAGAACTGTGTGCTTTCCTTCCATTTCCTTGCATTGCATAAAGGGGGGAGTGAATTGCCAGAGAAAAGTGATTACATTGTCTTTTGCTGAAATCCTATCAAGTTTTTTTTCTGTACTGCATTTTCATTCCACCTTGCATCCATTTGAAACCATAAAAGTATTGTTGATATCTTATCCATCCTATAACCACTCATCATTGATTATAAAGAAGTGTGCTAGTGCCAGACTATCCATTATTGATTACTGCTCAGATTAAGTGTGATATCCAATTATTAATTTATCATAAAGTGTGATATATATATATATTGTTTAAATTCTCAAATAAACCTTTTAACTTGCAAAACAGAACTACTTCTTGGCTCAGTGGGGTCAGGGGGATTCCGAGAGAGGGGTGTTATTTAGGGTAGTCATCCAGAACGCATGAACCGGACCTAAAGATATATCAATAAGGGTTTCCATTCAGTATCCCAGACTAGGCATTGACTTAGCTGTAGTGTTGAATTGAATCCTCTTACAAATTGGGGGCTCGAGCCGGACGTTTGGGTTAGATCTATCACTTGTGCAGATTAATACAGTGTGCCAGCTGACCAGATACACATATCCGGTCGGATCACCACGCTGTGTTACGCTGTAAAGCACTCCTCAAAGGAACGCTCTAAGGAAAAGGTCTGTTTTGCAAAAATAAAATATAAACTTCTGTAAGTCAGGAAGGAACTCAAATTCCAGAATGACGACCTTGGTAGATATGAAAATAGCCAGAGAACACTTCTTACATAAGCTATTTGTGAGAGGTGAGTGGAATCATCAGGACCAAACGGTCTGGTTGCAGGCAATCGCGCAACAGGTCACTGAAACAGGGTCAGATGTATGGGGAGATCAGGGTCCCCTACATGTGGCCCTGAGTGAACTATACATGGCCCCGAAGGCCAAGGATGAGCACCACAAGATTGCCAGGGTAGCGGCATATTTATATTTACATATGGGAGCCATGCAGGACAAATGTGCTGAAGGCCAAGATCTGGCGAGTAGGCAACTGCTGGCATTACAGAAGGCCCAATCTGATCTGGACTCTTCTGAGCAGAGGCTGCTCAGGAGCCAGGAGTCAGAAAATGACAGCAGACGGTACATTACTAAAATAAAGGAGGATATGGATGTGCTGCAACAGGAAAAGGCGGACCAGGATACCAGATTTCTGGCCTTGCAGAAGGAGTACCAAGAAGGTTTGGACTCCCTACTGCAGAGCCAGAAAAAGCTGGAGCAACAGTTAGACTTCAATTGGGCATGTGCTGAGCAGGTAGTCACCCTGCAAAGCCACCTAGATAGGGAGAAGGCAGAGAGCAATAAACTGATTTTGAAAGACCTGGATACCCAGGCAGAGTTTGACCAGGAGCGCCAGAAAACTGGAACTTCCTGGTGTACACTTCTTGCCCTTATGGTAAGGAAGATGTGACTTGTGACTTCAGGAGGGATGAGGTGATTTTCCAGGTCCATTAGGGCTGCCTTTCCCACCTGAAGCCTCCAGTCCAAATCAGCTCTCTGACCAGGGACTTCTCCACCCAGCTGGAGGAGGCCGCTGAGATAGCCAAACCAGAAGTCTTTCCAGGCTTCAGGCAGATGGTGGAAGAGAGAGTCAACCTAGCTGATGCCTGTGTGACTCTGGAACAGAAGCAAAAGTTGAAACAAGTCTTCTTGGATTTCCAAGATCTCTTTGCGGTAGACTCATATGACTGTGGTCACACCGACATCCACACAACAGCAATCCCCACGGACCCTGGCATGACTCCAGTGTTTGTGAAGCAATATCGCTTGCCTCTCGCATCAATGGAGTCCCTTACTGAAATAATTAAGAACCTTGAGTCCAGGGGAATAATCCGTCCCGTCCACAGCACCTTCAATAATCCGGTGCTGGGAATATTAAAGCCAAACGGCCAGTGGAGACTCTGCGCTGTCCTTAGGGAGCTCAACAAACGGGTCCATACTTCCCGATGGCCTCTTCCCTACATTGACCAAGGGCTGGCCCAGATTCAGGGGTCACAGGTATTCACTGCAATAGACCTGACCAATGGATACTGGACCGTGCCGGTCAGTAGGGAGGACCAATACAAGCTGGCTTTTACTGTTGGGGGCCAGCAGTATACATGGACCCGGACTCCCTTCGGATACCTCAACTCCGGCAATTAATTCAACATTTTTCTACATAAGGCCATGCCCGACCTGGGTGCGAGGGGTAACCTGGCTTATGTAGATGATGTCCTCATCAAAATTTCATCTGTGGAGGAACACATAGCGGAGATCCGTTATGTTCTGACCCAGTTGAGGGCCGCCGGAGCAAAACTTTCCTTTCAGAAAGCACAGTGGTGTAGAACCCGTGTTAATTTCTTGGGGCATGAGATTACTCCTCGGGGTCTCTGTCCCCAGGAAAAGAAGGTGGAAGCACTCCAAAAACTGAAAGACCCCACAACCCTGCGGGAACTAAGGAGCCTCCTTGGACTGACTAATTACAGCAGAAAGTTCATTGAGGGCTACGCAGAGATCACCAGACCCCTGATTCATCTCTTGAAGGGGGGGTCAAGTGGGAATGGGGTCCAGAACAATCCGAGGCAGTAAGGCAGCTCAAAAGAAGCCTCTCACAAGTGCCTTGCCTAGCTTACCCTGTCAGAAACAAGGAGTTCTTCCTGGAGACGGGGTTCTCTAATACGTGCTTGACGGCAGTATTATACCAAAAGCATGACAAGGTCAATAAAGTAATCTCCTATACGAGCAAAACTTTATCCTCTGTGGAGGAAAAATTCAACGATTGTGAGAAGGCACTCCTGGCAACGGTGTGGGCATTGAAGAATTACTGCCCATTTATCCAGGGGGAACACATCATAGTGGAGACTCCACACCAGCCTCTGCAATATCTCCAAAGTGACAGAATCCGGGCCGGAAATGTGAGTAATTCCCGAATTACTTCCTGGATTCTGTCAATGCAAGGCTTTCCTGTGGAGGTCAGATATGGCCAAAACAAGAAGAGTCCCCTCGCGCAAGTTCTGGCTGACTTGCATGATTGTGCCAGAGAAAACTGTCTCGAGGACGAAAGTCTAAAAATCAAGGACAACACAGAGGCATACCTTAATTCCCCACACAAAGTCTTTGAAGAGGACAAGTGTGAGGGAATGCCCACTGTCTATGTGGATGGATGCTTGTACCATGTTGACAACGACGGGGAGAAAGAACTGGTGGCTGGCGTAGGGAATGCATGGGTGAAGGAGTTCCCAGAACCCTCCGTTGGATACAAAATTGGTCCCCGAAGTAGTCAGGTGGCAGAATTGATGGCTGTGCATCAGGCCATCCTCACTGCTGTCCAGCATCAACTCCACAAACTGGTCATAATCACAGATTCGGATTATGTACGGAACGGGTTCGAGGAGCACCTGGTTAATTGGAAAACCAGAGGCATGTTATGTGCTAATAACAAACCCTTGAAACATGGGAAGTTGATCCAAAACATTGATGATCTGGTCACCTCGAATGAGATGACCATCTATTGGAAAAAGATCAAGGGTCATTCCAAAGTAGAGGGACCAGACAAAACTGGAAATGACTTAGCTGATCAGCTGGCCAAAACCGGGGCCATCCAAGGGGATCTAATAGAAATAGAGTCCCTGTTGGGGGAAATCCAGGTCACTGCTATCACTAGGTCCCAGACAAATGCTCACAATGATCTGTCAACTGCCCAATGGAGTAAGGAGACCGCTGATGCTGATTTGATTACCGCTCAGAAGGGGGATCCAATAATTGGTAAATTTTACCAACACATTGAGGACCCTGAGAACTTTCCCCTGACGGATACCGATTACATTGGGAAAGAGGACCTTAGAGTGTTGATGAAATGTCCAAAAATGTTCCGGATCCAAGACGGTTTGTTGCTAAGGAAATCCAAAGCTGGCCACGATCAGTGGGTGGTTCCTACCTCATTCCGAAGCCTGATGTTAAGTCACGCCCATGATGCGGCCACCGCCGGTCATAGGGGGTTTCACACAACACTGGAAATCTTAAGAGAGGTTGCATACTGGCCACACATGGGCCAGGACCTCAACCAATACTTAACGGGTTGTCTTGTGTGTGCACAATTTCAGCCAACACCCCTCACACACCGGGCGCCTCTCCAAAAGAGGGGGATGACAATGCCATGGTCAGATTTACAAATCGACTTCGTAGGCCCTGTGATTCGCTCATCTAGAGGAAATAAGTACATGTTGACTGTGACATGCTTGTTTACCAAGTGGGTGGAATGTCTCCCAGCCCCAAATTGCAAGGCAGAAACAGCAGCTGCCCTGATGATTAACCACATCTTTTCCCATTTTGGTCTACCTCAAAGGATTGAGTCAGACAGAGGTAGCCACTTCACCAGTGAAGTAATGACAAAGATGTGGGAGATACTGGGGGTCAAGAGAAAGCTACACATTGCTTACAGGCCAGCTTCTTCTGGAGCAGTGGAGAGATACAACCGAACCATTGTGAGCATATTAAAGAAGTTTGTGGCAGATTCTGGGCCAAGTTGGGATATCCGATTACCTCTGGTCCTAATGGCCATCAGATCTACCCCTTCATCTGCAACCAAAATGTCACCATTTGAGTTGATGACTGGACGCAAGATGGTGCTTCCTCAGCATTTGCTCTACAGAACCCAAGAGCAAACGTTGATAATGCCTCCACAACTCATGAGTATGTGGAGAATTTAAGGAAACACCTTCAACATGCTTTTGCCTATGCTCAGCGGAATCTAGAAAGATCAGCTGATAGCATGAAGACCCACTATGACCTGAAAACTTCCACGAAGGAATATCAGGTGGGAGACCGGGTCTATCTATACAATTTCCAAAGGAACCAGGCCAAACAGCGGAAATGTTTGCCTACATGGAAGGGACCCTATGAGATTATAGACAAGATCTCCCCTGTGGCCTACAAGATCTGCATCCCCAAAGGCGGTTTGGCAGAGGGGGAAGACAAGTGGGTCTACATAAACCAGTTGAAGTGTTGCCATCCCAGGCACACTTTGCAGCAACTGGAGGAGTCCTCGGTAATCCCAGAGGGTACCGCTCCAGAGTAATTCAATTCCAACCCTAAAAGATCCTAACTATAGCCTATCAAATTCTGTGTTTCTCAAGTTTATGTGTTCCTGTCTCTTAATTTAAAAAAAATGTGCATGTTCATATCTGTTGAGTTCTAAAATATATATGCCACCCCACTATATCAATGGTGGGGGAGAAATGTCCATGAATAGGTATTGCCGCTATTCCTTTGTCATCCTAGGAGAAAGAAAACCTGGAGACTGGCCATGGAGGACGATCCGGAGACCGGGAGCAGAGACGCAAGGGGCCCAGTGTACCGCCCAATACTCCCATCAGGACCGGCGAGGAGAACTGACTGATCCACCCCTGATAGAGGAAAGGATGCTGAACTTTGTCATCTGCGGAATTGGAAGAAGATGATGCGGACCTCGGAGCACGTGGGTCAACATCCTTAGCACCCGACATCCCCTCGACTCGATCCAAGTGCAGTCGGGCGGGGGGGTTTGTTGGGTGTTCTGACCCACGTTTGGACTATTATGCTACAACATTTGGTGCTGTGGGCTTAGGAAATCCAAGATGGCCAAAAAAGCCCACATGTGCGCCAGAATCTATGAAAACCGCGCAGTTTGTGCGCACACCAAAATGGTCGCCTGACTTGCCACCCCCCGGTGCGGGTGTGCTGGGTCAGAA